>NC_057798.1:704599889-704607121 GCF_018294505.1 Triticum aestivum | reverse complement strand
TGCGGAGGTAGTTCCAACTGGTAGGCAACTTCTCCTCGTTTGGCAAGAATGCGAAAAGGTCCAATGTAACGAGGAGCCAATTTGCCTTTGATACCGAAACGATGGGTTCCCTTCAGAGGGGTGACCCGAAGGTAAGCCTTCTCGTCAACCTCGAAAGTCATAGCCTTATGTTTTCGGTCATATTGACTCTTTTGACGAGATTGGGCTGTTTTCAACTTCTCACGAACGATACGAACTTGTTCTTCTGCTTCCTGAATCATATCCGGGCCAAAGAATTGTCTTTCCCCGGTTTCTGACCAGTTAAGGGGTGTTCGACATCGCCGTCCATAGAGAACTTCAAAAGGGGCTTTACCCAAGCTAGATTGATAGCTGTTGTTGTAAGCGAATTCGGCAAATGGAAGGCACTTCTCCCAGTCCATTCCGAAAGAGATAACAGAGGCTCGAAGCATGTCTTCTAGAATTTGGTTGACGCGTTCCACTTGACCACTTAACTGAGGGTGGAAAGCGGTGCTAAAGGAGAGACGAGTTCCCATAGCATTTTGGAAACTTTCCCAAAATCGAGAGGTGAAAAGACTTCCTCGATCCGAGTTAATTTCCAAAGGAACACCATGGAGAGACACTATTCGGGAGATGTACAGATCTGCCAGCTGACTAGCGGTTATACTCTCACGAACGGGTAAGAAATGAGCTACCTTGGAAAGACGATCGACAACGACGAAAATAGCATTATTCCCTCTTTTGGTCCTGGGAAAACCGGTAATGAAATCCATACCAATTTTATCCCATTTCCATTCAGGAATAGCTAAGGGTTGAAGGGTGCCAGCAGGCCGTTGATGCTCTGCTTTTACACGACGACAGACGTCGCAATTAGCAATATACTGAGCAATTTCTCTCTTCATCCTAGTCCACCAGAACCTCTGGCGTAGGTCCTGATACATCTTAGTACTACCGGGATGAATGGTGAGAGGAGATTCATGAGCTTCCTTAAGGATTAATCGCCTTAGGTTGCGCACCTTGGGAACCACTAGTCGATTCCCGAAGTATACGACTCCTTGATCATTAATGGAGAAACAATTCGCAATTCCTTTTTGAATGTTCCTCTTGATGCGGGAAATTCCCGGATCTACCTTCTGTGCTTTGATAATTTGATCCGTAAGGGTAGGTTTTGCCACCAAGGTGGAGAGAAAACCTTGAGGTACAATGTGAAGGTTAAGTTTCCGAAATTCCTCATGGAGAAGTGGTTGACTTTGTTGTAACATCAGGTTGTTACAATAAGATTTACGACTTAGCGCATCAGCCATGACGTTGGCTTTCCCTGGGATGTAGGTTATTCCTAAGTCGAAGTCTGTGATCAATTCAACCCAACGTCTTTGCCTGAGATTCAGATCCGGTTGGGTGAAGATGTACTTCAGGCTTTGGTGATCAGTGAATATTTCGCAACGATTACCGAGGAGGTAATGTCGCCAGGTTTTAAGTGCATAGACTACGGCTGCAAGCTCTAGATCATGAGTAGGATAATTCTCCTCATGTGGGTGCAATTGCCGTGAAGCGTAAGCAATTACGTGTCGATCTTGCATGAGAATGCAACCTAGTCCTTGTCGCGAGGCGTCGCAGTAGATAACAAAGTCCTTGGAGAAGTCTGGCGGTACCAGCACGGGAGCAGAGGTCAGGCGTCTTTTCAGTTCCTGAAAGCTGTGCTCACATTGTGGAGTCCATTCGAACTTCTTATCTTTCTTGAGGAGTTCGGTTAGAGGTTTAGCAACTTTGGAAAAGTTCTCGACAAAGCGACGGCAATAGCTCGCTAAGCCTAGAAAACTCCGAACTTGCTTGACCGATTCAGGTGGAGTCCAATTAAGGACGGCTTGAACTCGCTCAGGGTTAACAGCAATACCTTTACCAGATATTACATGACCCAGATAGGTCACTTCTGACAACCAGAATTCACATTTAGAAAATTTGGCATAAAGGCGATGCTCTCGAAGTTTCTTCAACACTAGCCTTAAATGTTCGGCATGTTCTTCCTCGTTCTTGGAGTAGATGAGTATATCATCGAGGTAAACCACGACGAATTTATCCAAATACTCCATGAAGATTGAGTTCATTAACCGAGAAAAAGTGGCTGGAGCGTTGGTTAAACCGAAGGACATGACGGTGTACTCGTATTGGCCATAACGAGTAACAAAGGCCGTCTTAGGAATGTCCCCGTTTCTGATTTTGATTTGATGGTAGCCCAACCTCAAATCCATCTTGGAGAAGACTGAGGATCCAGCGAGCTGATCATACAGGTCGTTGATCCTGATAGAGAGAATAGATCCTAATTCCTTAACCCCCGGTGGAAGAATAGACTGACTCAGATCAGAATGTCATAAGATAGAGGAGTAAAAAGAGCCTTACGTTCCAACCCACAAACAATTCCCCTACATATAACTAAAGAATTTCTAGACTCAACATCGACCAGTTTGGCTTGAAGAACCTACAGGCAGTCCGGCTCTGATACCAACGCTGTCAGGACCCCGACTCGATGTCACATCGATCTAGCCGGTAACACCTCATATCACTTTGCGGCCTCACGCACGGTATCCCCACGGGTGTCGCCTTACCTTTGCCCGGGACCGTTTGCGCCTTTTGGCTCACGTATATGATAGTGTCGCTAGCATCCATATGATAAAGAGCCCGGGCTGACATGACTAGTCGTAAACCCAAAGTGGCACAGACTTACAGGGACAGGCATCCATGACCCAGCTTCGAACGTGTCGGTCATCAGCAAGTGGGTCCGGGCTGTAGCACTGGGCTAGCAGGACTCCGGTAAACCGGGCTGTAGCGGGCTAACAGGACTCCGGTACTCAAAGCGTGACATTTCCCCGAAGGGACAGACACAGGAACGAAGAAGGACACATGCCGGCCAGCCTAAGTGTTCCAGAGCAGTAGCAAGCTACCATGGCTCAGCGGTAACACTAGGAGACATTTCCCGGTAAGAGAGGCTACTAAAGATAAACAACTAGATAGTCAGATCCCACACATACCAAGCATTTCAATCACACACACATTATGCTCGATATGTGCAAATACAACGAAGCATCACAACATGACTCTACGACACAAGTACTTTATTTAAGGCTCAGGGAGCCATACATAATATACACACAAAGTTACGGGTCTCACGACCCAACATACAAGTTATACAATCATACAAGCCAACAGCGGAAGTAACTTGTCTGAGTACAGACAACTAGTAAAATAAAAGAGGCTTGGAAAGCCTGGCTATACTATGTGGTCCTCCACAAGCTCAAGGTCACCACCTGGGTCTTTAGCCTACTCGTTGATGTCAACGTCTACATAGAACCCATCAGAAGGGGTTGCAGCGTCTTCTGTAAAATGTAGATTATAGCAACATGAGTACAAAGGTACTCAGCAAGACTTACATCAGATCCTACATACATGCATAGTATCAAGAAAGGTTGGTGGAGTTATTGCAGCAAGCCAGCTTTGACTCTTGGCTAGACTATCCTACGATACTCCATTTGAAATAGTTTTGCGCACACGAGTCCACTATTCACCACTTCAATACACTACCGAGGATCCACCTCCGTCTTCCTACGGAAGAGCCATCCTCGGCACTCACACTTATCCTGAGGCTTTTAATAGTTTCCATTTACTTGTCTATGAACTGTATAGGCAACCAAGTAGTCCTTTACCGCGGACGCGGCTATTCGAATAGATCATGTTAACCCTGCAGGGGTGTACTTCTTCATACACGCTCTCACCACTTATCGTCGTTTACACGACATGTACTCGGCAACCTTCAAGCGGAAGCCCAACGTGGGTGTCGGCCACGACCTACCTAATCACCTAAGCTTCCAGTCCAGGTTTATCGCCTATTCAGGTTCCATCCGCAGGGAGTCCGGCCGAGGTTTCCCATACGGCCCCGAACGATGTGAACAGGGTTCCCGAGATACCTAACGGGTATTTGGTACACCCGGCCACGTACCTACCGCATCACAGCCCACCCCTACGGTCAGCGCTGTCCACGGCCTCCAGTAGGCTACAAACACCAGAAACTACTTGCAACTCCTGGACGGAGAACTAGGGTGAATAAGAAGTCGAGAGGGTCCATTGGTTTCGGGACCAATGCATGGTAGTAGCTGATTCTTAAATCACACATACAGATCTCAGTGCTTAAGGTCGGCTTCAATGAAACAACCCACCATGTACTCCTACATGGCCTCTCATCGATACCTTTACCAAATCGTGTTCACCACACCACTCCCATTACTGACATAATCATTTCACTCTAGCCCATCACCCAGATGAACCAGACCTGACGCAACTCTAAGCATAGCAGGCATAGCAAGGTAGGAACAACACATACATATGGCTCAATCAACTCCTACACATGCTAGTGGGTTTCATCTAGTTACTGTGGCAATGACAGGTCATGCAGAGGAAATGGGTTCAACTACCGTAGCACACAGCAGTTTGAATCGCGTTGTCTTAATGCAGTAAAAGAGAGCAGGAGCGAGAACATGGGATTGTATCGATATGATCAAATGGTTGGTTGCTTGCCTGATGGTTCGTTGCACGGATACGGTTCTTCGCTAGGGTAATCTCGGTACTCCTCGGGGACAGATCCTGTCGCAAAGGACACCGATACACAACATTACCAAACAATATGCAACAATATGATGCATGCATGAAACATGGCAATATGAGTGTGTTGGGCTAATGCAACTAAAACCAGAAGGGTTTGAGCAAATTTGAATCAAAGATTCAAATTTCAAATTCAAATATGGCCTTTTAAAGTGCTTTTCCTTGTTCTGATTAAAACATCAATTTAACTTGTTTGATCATGCATGAAAATAGTACAGATGGATAGATTGGATTTTTCTGATCATTTTTCATATATAATTTGTCCAATTTGGAGTTACAGAATAAAAGTTATGAATTTTTGAAGTTTAATTAATATTCTGGAATTTCCTGATTTAAATTAAATCCAGAAATTCAATTACTGCGTCAGCCTGACGTCACAGTGACATCAGCAGGTCAACAGGGCTGGCTCGGGTCAAACCTGACGTGTGGGGGCCACACGTCAGTGACAGGGGGGGTTAAACAGATTTAAATTAATCCTAATTACTAATTAGTGGCGCTGGGGCCCACTGTCAGTGTCAGGGGGGTTGACTAACAGTAGTTAGCGCTAACCTAACCACCTGGCCGACAGGGCCCACGCGTCAGTGACCCTGGGGGGTCAAACCCCAGGTGGGTCAGGTCAAACCCCACCGGCGACATGACGCCGGCGAGATCCGAGACGGCGGCGAGAGTGCTTTTTGCCATTCCGGCGACCAAATGGACGGCGGAAGGTATCTACGTGTTGCTGAGGCTGAGCCGCGTCTATTGGTGGTGGTGGTTGGGCTCGGGGTGGCCGGAGTTGACGGCGGCGAGCTCGGCTGCGGCGGCCGGAGTTCGGGTGCGGTCGGGATCAGTGTTGCAGGGGGTTTGAGGAGGCGCTGGTGCGTTCTACGTGCTCCTGGTGATGTGTGGAGCACGATGGTGTGCTCGGTTGGGCGCTACGGCGACCGTGGCCACGACGGCGACATCGCCGGCGGCGTGGAGCTCTCGGTCGAGGTGGAGCTAGGGCCTAGAGGTCGGGAGAGACCAGGGAAGAAGGGGGAAACGACCCGGGGGCTCACCGCGGTTGCAGTGGGCGTCGAAGCGGGCTCGGGGACGCGCCGGAGACGACGAATTTGACGGCGACGGTGGTCGGAGTCCGAAGAGGGGAACGGCGACGTGGCGGCGATGCAGGGCTTCCGGGGAGCCGTGGAGCGGTGGGGAGGAAGAGGGAGTTGTGGCGGAGCTTCTGAGCTGGTCGGGGGAGCGAGGGGTGGTCGGAGACGACTGCTACGGCGATCGGCGGCGACGGTGATGTTCGGCCGTGTGAGAGAGAGAGAGCGAGGGAGAGGAAAGAGAGAGCCGGGGAGAGTGAGAGAGAACAGGGGGGATCGGGACGGGCTGCGGGCGTCGTCCACGCGGCCAGGAGGGCGTCGGCGAGCAGGAGGTGGCCGCGCGGCCGCGCGCGCGCGAGCACGCAGCAGCTTCGGGGCGTGGGGAGGAAGACGACGGGGAGCTACAGTGCTGGGCTGGGTCGGTTGCTGGCTGGGCCGGCCGGCTGGCTGGGCCGCACAGGTAAGTCTTCCCCTTTCTTTTCTGTTTTCTGTTTTTATTTAATATATCTGCAACTTTGTTGAATTAAATAAAATACCTAGGCAACTCCAAAAATCACCAAACTACTCCTGGCTCATAGTTGGATTATTTCCAACATGAAACATTTCAGTTTGGAGATATTTGAGCATTTAAATATTTTATATTATTTCAAATGCCCAAATTCAAATAGTTATGATTTAATTCAAAACCCTAGGATGGCCTAGGAAAATGTGCACCACTTTTGGCAGAGGTTCTGAACCAAGACAAAAATGATGGGCATTTTAGAAGGGCATTTCAGGTTCATTGAAAATTATTTTAGTAAACCCTAGTTGGTTTCAGAGGGGGCTGGGGGTTCTGTCATCCCCATTTCAAGTTTCTGATGAAAGAGTAAACATGATGCAACACTCTAATGCATGACTAGCTAGGGTGTGACAACTCACCCCCACTCAAAAGAATCTCGTCCCGAGATTTGGGTTCCTCCGAGAAGAAGGCGGGATATTCAAGTCGAAGACGATCCTCCCTTTCCCAAGTTGCTTCATCTTCAGAATGATGAGACCACTGAACTTTGAGGAACTTGATATTATGACGTCGCGTGGTACGTTCGGCTTGATCGAGGATACGAATGGGGTACTCTCGATATGTAAGATCATCTTGGAGATCAAGCGTTTCGTGGTCCACTTCACGGATAGGATCCGAGAAGCAACGCCTGAGTTGAGAGACGTGGAAGACATCGTGAACTCTGGAGAGGTGCGGAGGTAGTTCCAACTGGTAGGCAACTTCTCCTCGTTTGGCAAGAATGCGAAAAGGTCCAATGTAACGAGGAGCCAATTTGCCTTTGATACCGAAACGATGGGTTCCCTTCAGAGGGGTGACCCGAAGGTAAGCCTTCTCGTCAACCTCGAAAGTCATAGCCTTATGTTTTCGGTCATATTGACTCTTTTGACGAGATTGGGCTGTTTTCAACTTCTCACGAACGATACGAACTTGTTCTTCTGCTTCCTGAATCATATCCGGGCCAAAGAATTGTCTTTCCCCGG
>NC_057798.1:704441913-704599876 GCF_018294505.1 Triticum aestivum | reverse complement strand
CGAGAGGGTCCATTGGTTTCGGGCCCAATGCATGGTAGTAGCTGATTCTTAAATCACACATACAGATCTCAGTGCTTAAGGTCGGCTTCAATGAAACAACCCACCATGTACTCCTACATGGCCTCTCATCGATACCTTTACCAAATCGTGTTCACCACACCACTCTCATTACCGACATAATCATTTCACTCTAGCCCATCACCCAGATGAACCAGACCTGACACGACTCTAAGCATAGCAGGCATAGCAAGGTAGGAACAACACATACATATGGCTCAAACAACTCCTACACATGCTAGTGGGTTTCATCTAGTTACTGTGACAATGACAGGTCATGCAGAGGAAATGGGTTCAACTACCGTAGCACACAGCAGTTTGAATCGCGTTGTCTTAATGCAGTAAAAGAGAGCAGGGGCGAGAACATGGGATTGTATCGATATGATCAAATGGTTGGTTGCTTGCCTGATGGTTCGATGCACGGATACGGTTCTTCGTTAGGGTAATCTCGGTACTCCTCGGGGACAGAACCTGTCGCAAAGGGCATCGATACACAAGCATTACCAAACAATGTGCAACAATATGATGCATGCATGAAACATGGCAACATGAGTGTATTGGGCTAATGCAACTAAAGCCAGAAGGGTTTGAACAAATTTGAATCAAAGATTCAAATTTCAAATTCAAATATGGCCTTTTAAAGTGCTTTTCCTTGTTCTGCTTGGATCATCAATTTAACTTGTTTGATCATGCATGAAAATAGTACAGATGGATAGATTGGATTTTTCTGATCATTTTTCATATATAATTTGTCCAATTTGGAGTTACAGAATAAAAGTTATGAATTTTTGAAGTTTAATTAATATTCTGGAATTTCCTGATTTAAATTAAATCCAGAAATTCAATTACTGCGTCAGCCTGACGTCACAGTGACATCAGCAGGTCAACAGGGCTGGCTTGGGTCAAACCTGACGTGTGGGGGCCACACGTTAGTGACAGGAGGGGTTAAACAGATTTAAATTAATCCTAATTACTAATTAGTGGCGCTGGGGCCCACTGTCAGTGTCAGGGGGGTTGACTAACAGTAGTTAGCGCTAACCTAACCACCTGGCCGACAGGGCCCACGCGTCAGTGACCCTGGGGGGTCAAACCCCAGGTGGGTCAGGTCAAACCCCACCGGCGACATGACGCCGGCGAGATCCGAGACGGCGGCGAGAGTGCTTTTTGCCATTCCGGCGACCAAATGGACGGCGGAAGGTATCTACGTGTTGCTGAGGCTGAGCCACGTCTATTGGTGGTGGTGGTTGGGCTCGGGGTGGCCGGAGTTGACGGCGGCGAGCTCGGCTGCGGCGGCCGGAGTTCGGGTGCGGTCGGGATCAGTGTTGCAGGGGGTTTGGGGAGGCGCTGGTGCGTTCTACGTGCTCCTGGTGATGTGTGGAGCATGATGGTGTGCTCGGTTGGGCGCTACGGCGACCGTGGCCACGACGGCGACATCGCCGGCGGCGTGGAGCTCTCGGTCGAGGTGGAGCTAGGGCCTAGAGGTCGGGAGAGACCAGGGAAGAAGGGGGAAACGACCCGGGGGCTCACCGCGGTTGCAGTGGGCGTCGAAGCGGGCTCGGGGACGCGCCGGAGACGACGAATTTGACGGCGACGGTGGTCGGAGTCCGAAGAGGGGAACGGCGACGTGGCGGCGATGCAGGGCTTCCGGGGAGCCGTGGAGCGGTGGGGAGGAAGAGGGTGTTGTGGCGGAGCTTCTGAGCTGGTCGGGGGAGCGAGGGGTGGTCGGAGACGACTGCTACGGCGATCGGCGGCGACGGTGATGTTCGGCCGTGTGAGAGAGAGAGCGAGGGAGAGGAAAGAGAGAGCCGGGGAGAGTGAGAGAGAACAGGGGGGATCGGGACGGGCTGCGGGCGTCGTCCACGCGGCCAGGAGGGCGTCGGCAAGCAGGAGGTGGCCGCGCGGCCGCGCGCGCGCGAGCACGCAGCAGCTTCGGGGCGTGGGGAGGAAGACGACGGGGAGCTACAGTGCTGGGCTGGGTCGGTTGCTGGCTGGGCCGGCCGGCTGGCTGGGCCGCACAGGTAAGTCTTCCCCTTTCTTTTCTGTTTTCTGTTTTTATTTAATATATCTGCAACTTTGTTGAATTAAATAAAATACCTAGGCAACTCCAAAAATCACCAAACTACTCCTGGCTCATAGTTGGATTATTTCCAACATGAAACATTTCAGTTTGGAGATATTTGAGCATTTAAATATTTTATATTATTTCAAATGCCCAAATTCAAATAGTTATGATTTAATTCAAAACCCTAGGATGGCCTAGGAAAATGTGCACCACTTTTGGCAGAGGTTCTGAACCAAGACAAAAATGATGGGCATTTTAGAAGGGCATTTCAGGTTCATTGAAAATTATTTTAGTAAACCCTAGTTGGTTTCAGAGGGGGCTGGGGGTTCTGTCATCCCCATTTCAAGTTTCTGATGAAAGAGTAAACATGATGCAACACTCTAATGCATGACTAGCTAGGGTGTGACATTTCCGGTAACCTCCCGGTACTCCGAAACTTATCTGATACTTCCTGAAACCATTCCGGTGTCCGAATGTAACCTTCCAATATATCAATATCTACCTCTCGACCATTTCGAGAATCCTCGTCATGTCTCTGATCTCACCCGGGACTCCAAATAAACTTCGGTCACCAAAACACATAACTCATAATCAAAATCGTCAGATCCTTATGCTGTGAGGAGAAGGACAGCAGTTGACTACAGATTCCACACCAAGGAGCAACAAGATTTCTATGAGACTATTTTGCTTGACAAGAAGCCCATTGTGTGTGACATGAGATGGATCAACTGGGAATACATCAAGAAGAATGAATCTCACTATCTAGGAGTGTATGGCAGCTTCACGTCTTGTGGAGTTGATGACTTTGTTGCCCAGAAGCTCACCAAGTGGAATGATGAGCTCATCATATAGATTTACTCCACAACTCACTTCTACCCAGATGGGAGGATTGTCTGGATGTCTGAAGGTACAAGGTACCAATCCACATTTGAAGAATGGGCTGAGCTGATCAATGCCCCAAAAGAATCTGAAGATGACTTGGATGTATATGCAGAGAAGAAGAAAGACCACAACTCTATGCCTCACATGTACAGAGAGATCCCAGAAAAGGCTTTGGAAACTCACAAGCTTGGATCTGTACACTTCTTGTTGTCTGGTTTTCCTACAATCAATTGGATACTTAGGCACACATTGCTTCCCAAGTCAGGAGATCACAAGATGATCAGAGGTCATGCTATCAACTTGCTGCACTTGTTTGATATACCTTAGAAATTCAAAGTCATGATCCTGATCGTGGAAACAATCAAGAGAACTGCGGCTGATCAGAAGAGGAGTTGTGGGTATGCTCTAGACATTCAGGAGCTCATCAACTCAAAGATGGGCACAGACACATATCTTTTGGATAAGGAGCATCTACCCTTATACCCTGAATTTGAAGATAACACTGTTGAGATGAATGAGGAGGAACCATCATCTGTGCAAGCACATGAGAAGATAGAGAAAGCAAGGGCAGAGAAAGCTGCCAAAATGCCAACTGCTAAAGAGGCATCTCAAGTGTTTCTGAAGAGCAAGCAAGACCAGCTTGGCTACTTGATTGCCTCCACCTTGAGGATTGAGAAGGGCTTGGCCACCCTGACCCTAAACCAGGAGAGCTTGGAGAGAATCATAGAGAAGAAGTTTTATGCACTTGATGTGAAGGTCATAGAAATCCAAACTGTAGTTTAGCAACTTCAGGAGGATGTGGAGGAGAAGAAGGGCAAGTCTACCACAGATGCATTTGCCAGAGTGCCCAGAGGTCAGAGATTTGCTGCAGTGCCTGTTCCAGACACCAGAGCTACATCATCTGCACTAGCTACCACAGCCTCAGTGCCTCTAGCTCTAGCACCCACTCCACCAGCTCCAGCTACATCAACTGATGCTTTTGTCCTTGGAGTCACCACCACATGAAGACCAAGCCTGAGAGTCGTTTAGCACTATGCATTTTTGAAGTTTTTGGTAACTTGTTGCCAAAGGGGGAGAAAAATGTATAGATCATAGGCTTCGAGAGGGAGTGTTGCTTTTGATCTCTCTTGCTTTTGGTGGTTGAACTTCTTTATGTGTGTGTTTGCTTGATACATTATGCCTTTTGTGAGATACTTGGATGATCATGTGTTTGATCATATGCTACCTTAATTCTTGTTGGATGACATTATCCTTTATATCCTTATGTGACCATTCACTTTGCTTGGTGATGAGTGCATGTGTTTAATTATTACCATCTTGAGCGCTCCACCAAGATGTATGTGACATGGAAGAGTGACCCATGATCCTAACTCATTGTGCATTTGCAGTCCAAAGCAAATTTTAAATAATGCACAAATTTAGGGGGAGCTCTTACTTATCACATACTTCTCAAAGCGACAATGTTTTTCAATCATATTATCATTTGTCGAAGCTTTGATCTATATGTTATCATAAATTACCAAAAAGGGGGAGATTGAAAGTGCAACTATCCCTGGGTGGTTTTGGTAATTCCTAACAACATATAGCTCATTGAGCTAATGCTATTTCAAGATAAATATTTCAGGAAAGCTCAATGATTGGCATGGAATGGATGAGAAAAGTGGACCCCTCAAAATGCTAAGGACAAAAGGATTGGCTCAAGCTCAAAGCACAAGACTCTACATTTTCTATTTTAGTGATCCAAGATCACATTGAGTCTATAGGAAAAGCCAATACTATCAAGGAGGGATGAGGTGTTGCTTAATGAGTTTCTTCCTCAAAATGCTTAATGATATGCTCCAAAGCCCTCAATTACTTTCTCACATCCACATATGACCTAAACCAAAAGTCAAACTCGGCCCCATAGAAACCATCTATCCGGCGCCACCGAGTTCAGATGTCATAGCCATAGCCACAAACCCTAGTCTTTTTGGTCTCACTGATAGGGATCTCGGTCTCACCGAGATGGGATTGCAATTTCTCTGTTTCCCTTCATAACATTTCAGTCAAACCGAGATGAGCAATCGGTCCCACCGAGATTGTAATGCAAACTCACTGTTTCCCTTTCGTAATGTTTTGGTCTAACCGAGATGAGTGAATCGGTCCCACCGAGTTTGCCTGAGTAACCCTCTGTGTGTCTATTACCAGAATCGGTCCCACCGAGTTTGTGTAATCGGTCGCACAAAGATTACGTTATGCCCTAACCCTAACCATATCGGTCCCACAGAGATGACATGTCAGTCCCACCGAAAATCCTAACAGTCACATTGTTTTCTAAATCGGTCTGACCGAGTTTAGCAATTCGGTCCCATCGAGTTTGGTAAGTTGTGTGTAACGGTTAGATTTTATGTGGAGGCTATATATACCCCTCCACCGACTCTTCATTCGTGGAGAGCCATCAGAACGTGCCTACACTTCCAACATACCTTTTTTGAGAGAGAACCACCTACACTTGTGTTGAGGTCAAGATCTTCCATTCCTACCACATAAATCTTTATCTCTAGCCTTCCGCAAGTTGCTTTCCACTCAAATCTTCTTTCCACCAAATCCAAATCCTGTGAGAGAGAGTTGAGTGTTGGGGAGACTATCATTTGAAGCACAAGAGCAAGGAGTTCATCATCAACACACCATTTGTTACTTCTTGGAGAGTGGTGTCTCCTAGATTGGCTAGTGTCACTTGGGAGTCTCCGTCAAGATTGTGGAGTTGAACCAAGGAGTTTGTAAGGGCAAGGAGATCGCCTACTTCGTGAAGATCTACCCCTAGTGAGGCAAGTCCTTCGTGGGCGACGGCCGTGGTGGGATAGACAAGGTTGCTTCTTCATGGACCCTTCGTGGGTGTAGCCCTCCATGGACTCGCGCAACTGTTACCCTTCATGGGTTGAAGTCTCCATCCACGTGGATGTACGATAGCACCACCTATCGGAACCATGGCTAAAAAATCTCCGTGTCAACATTGCGTTTTCTCCCTCAAACTCCTCCCTTTACCTTCATATGCAATTGTTTTACATTCCTCTGCTATACTCTTAGAATTGCATGTGTAGGTTGATTGCTTGACTTGTGCTATGTTGCTAAAATCTGCCAAGAACTAAAATTGGGAAAAGGCTAGATTTTTATTTGGTCAAGTAGTCTAATCACCCCCCTCTTGAAATACTTTCGATCCTACAAGTGGTATTAGAGCTTTGGTCTCCATTTACTTTGTTTTCCATAGATTTTGGTGGTCATATCCTTGGCTTCACAACCTAGGAGAGTATGGCGTCTAGCGAGGGAAATTGCCAGCATAGAGGTCCTTACTTTGATGGTACTAATTTTGCTAGTTGGAAGCATAAGATGAAAATGCATATTCTTGGACATGACCTCGTCGTTTGGGCTATTTGTGTGTATTGGATTCCAAGGAAAATTCTTTAATGGGAGAGAACCGAACCGTGAAGCTACCATGGAAGAGTTGAAGATGCTCCAATACAATGCTCAAGCTTGTGATATCCTCTTCAATAGATTGTGCCCCGAAGAATTCAACAAAAATAGCCGTCTTGAGAATACAAAGGAGATTTGGGATACTTTGATTGACATGCACGAAGGTACCGACTCCGTCAAGGAATCCAAATTGGATGTGCTTCAAAGTCAACTTGACAAGTTCAAAATGAAGGATGGTGAAGGTGTCGCTGAAATGTACTCTAGGCTTGCTCTCATCACAAATGAGATTGCCGGCTTAGGAAGTGAAGAGATGACCGACAAATTCATCATCAAGAAGATCCTAAGAGCCTTGGATGGAAAATATTATACCGTGTGCACATTGATCTAAATGATGCCCAATTACAAAGATCTCAAGCCAACGGAAGTCATTGGAAGAATTGTCGCTCATGAGATGTCACTCAAGGATAAGGAGGAGCTCCACAACAAGTCAAGTGGTTCTTACAAAGCCTCATGTGAAGCTCCCACATCATCAAGTGAGAAACAAACCTTCAATGAAGAATTGAGCCTAATGGTGAAGAACTTCAACAAGTTCTACAAGAGTATAAGCAAGGAAAGAAGTTCCAAGTCAAGGTACTACAATGACAAAAGATCTTCTAGTCGTGAGAGTAATTGCTACAATTGTGGAAGACCCGGACACTATTCCAATGAGTGTACGACTCCCTACAAAAGAAGAGAAGATTCTCCAAAAAGAAGGAGTAGAATAGAAGAATCACCATCAAGAGAAAGAAGAAGTAGAGATGATCGTTATGAATGAAGAACATCCCGGAGAAGCAAGGATTCGGAAAGGAAGGACAAGTCATCAAGGAGCTACACAAAACGAAGACATCAAGATCATGTTGGTGAATGGGTATCCGGCTCCGACTCCGACAATCACTCCGAGAGAAGCTATCACTCTGACTCCGAATATACTCAAGATGAAGGTGTTGCCGGTCTAGCACTTGTGTCAAAAAACTCCTACGACATATTTGACTCACCAAATGAAGGACTTGGAAGATGCTTCATGGCTAAAGGCCCAAAGGTAACACACCCCGAGTATGTTGATTTCAATAGTGATGAAGATGACTTGTTAGGTGATGATGATTTACTTGTTGACAACTCTAGTGATGAATACTATGATGAAACGTCAATTAATCATGCTAATCAAGATAAAACGAATGACAATGATAAGGAGAAGATTGAGCGCCTAACTAAAGAACTAAACACTCTTAAGTTAGCTCATGAAACTATCTTAGAAGATCATCGAGAACTTTTAAAGACTCATGAGAAGTTACGCTTTGAAAAGCTCAACCTTGAGCAAGAGCATGAGTTTTTACAGGAAATCAATGATGATCTACGCAAGAAAAGTTATTCTTACATTGCCAAGCGTTTACTCTTATCTACTTACATGCCACAAGTCAAGTCTAGTAACAAGAACAAGAAAGATTCTTCTTCTAGTAGTAACAATAATCATGCTAAATCCAATATTGTTGCTTCTAGTAGTTCTCTTGATTCCACTAATGATTCTCTTAGCAAGTTACACTTGAGCAAGAAAATAGTTTATTGAAGGGAATTATAGAGAAAGGTGTTTACAAGAGTCTTGTCGGAAGTAACAATTCGAGGAAATTGTACGCAAGCAAGGAAGGCACCGGAAGAATCAAGGTGTTGGTTTTGAACGAAAGTTCAATGCCAATGGAGATGAGTGGGAAGAAGATCAATACGCCAAGACGAAGTTTGTTCCTCAACAAGAGAAGTATGATCCTACTTCTTTCAAAGGGACACAAGCTCAAGATGATCTTCCACCACAAGACCACAGGCAAAAAGGGAAGGACAAGCTTCAAGAGGAGATTGATGCATTTGAATAAGCTCCTAAGGCCTTGGTCAAGTGGGTTCCCAAGACTACATCAAGTTCTACTTCAACAAGTACAACTACAACTCCAAGGATTCCCATCAAGATGATGTGGATCCCAAAGAAGAAGAACTAGAGAGTTCTTGAGGGTGACTCCGCCAACATACTTCACTCTTATTATTTTGGCAAGGACAAGTGCATTCAAATTCCACATCTTGCACTAGTTCAAGGAGTCACAAACCCTCTTGTTGGTAAGACAAGGGACAAGGTAACCTAATGCTTTCATGGACATCATCTTGTGTATGCATCACTCTATGTCTATGGATATCCTTGTTTGTTCCTTGTGGGACTAACCCATGTAGGTATTGAAAGTGCGACTCACTCCAATGGATTGATCCAAATGATCTACATCCATATTGAGCATCCACATCTTCAACACCTACCTGAAGTCATCATCGACAAAACCCAAGGCTAGTTCATCCCTCTTAGGGGGTTTCTCACATCTAGGGGGAGCTTTAATCTAAGTATTGAGTTAAAGCAACTCTAATGGTGTGAACACAACAATGCTTTATGTAAAAGTGGTAACCCCACTTGTGCTTAAATGATGAGTATGACCTATAATCAAATGTACTCATTTGACTCCTAAGTCAATATACTCATATATAGATGACCTAGTCATCGCCAATTGTTTGATAGATGCTGGAATTGGTTGTGCATGCTTTGCCACATATTTCTTTTGCCATTTTATTGTGTGAGCATGTGGGTTGCATATTTTTCTCATTCGAGGACATCCACTTGTTGTTTTGATTGTTTGGTTTCTTTTGTTTTGCCAAGTGGATGGACAAGAATGCCTAAGAACCTTCTCTAGCTATCTATGCTTTTCTTATCTCAAACTCTATTCATGCTACATCACAAAGCTTGATCAAGTCAGATTCGAACCACTCTGTGTGAGGAGCACTCGGAGTCCCCGAATTGTCATAGACTTAAACTTCCAAAACCTATTTGTGCATTTTAGTCTGACCGATTCACCCTTTTCGGTCATACCGAGATGACTGAGTTGATCTAGGTCTTCAACCTCGGCGCAACCGATTAGAACTTTTCGGACACACCGAGTTGTAGTAACTGCTTGCAGTTTTGCATCTCGGTGCCACCAAGTTGTTCCACTCGGTCACACTGACAGGGTCAGGCTATATATTCCCTCGGGTCAAAGTTTGGAAATTTTTCCGAAACCCCTTCGCCCGCGCATAGCCTACTCTGCCTCCTCGGGTCTCCGGATCGTCCTCCTCATTGCCATCGACCTCCCGCCGCTGGTCTCCATCGCCGTTAACGGCATTCTGCCCCGCCTTTGCCGCCATAGAAAGTTCATTGCCAAACTAGGGTGTGGACTTGAAACTTTGTGCTATCCTCACTCTGATTCCTAGCACATTGCATTGCCATGAATCTTGCCACGTTTGAAATCTTTCTATCTAGTGAAATTACTCCATAGATTAGATTTGTTTTGAAAATTTAGGGTTAGGTTTCCGCCGAATTCATCCTGGACGGACCAAGCTGTAGAAATCGGTCTCACCGATTGGCTTAGGCCATTGCACATGTGATTCTTGGTCTGACCGAGAATTGCAAATCGGTGTGACCGAGATCGATTATTTGTGAAACTCTAGAAGTCTCGGTGCCACCAAACTGTGACTCGGTCTGACCGAGTTCACTAGTTTAGGTTCCAAAAGCTGCTTCGGTATCACCGAGTTTACAAATCGGTAGCTCCAAAATGCTTTCTGTGGAAAACTAAAACCAAGTTTTTGATTCAATTATTTTGCAAAAACCTCTGTGCTTTGTGATGCTCATCCATTGTACCTCATCTACATCTATTCATAGGGTCTGCTTACAATATGTCTGATCACCCAGCAAGACAGAGGAGCCAGCTCAGATGAGTGAGGGCACTAATCCCTCTAGCAGTTATGATGAGGGCAGCAGGAGCACACCCAGCAATTTGCCAAAGGCAGCAACCAGGGCAAGGAAGAAGAAAACCTCAGACTCTGAAGATGAGGACTATGTGGCTGTTGAGGATGAGGCCACTTCTAAAAAGAAGGTGCTGAAAAAGGAGTATGGCACAGCTGCAACCACAAAGCCTAGCATGAATAGAAAGGCACCTGCCAAGAGAGTGCCCACATCCAAACCTATGAAGGTTGCCACTGGTGAAACCATGAAGTTCACCATTGAGTATGATGAAGAAGCGGCTAGCCAAGATAAGAAGAAGAAGAGAGTCAGAACTACTACTTCCAAAGTACTTGGCAAGCCCTCCATGAGGAGAGACTCTGATGAGGAAGAAGAAGAGGAAGAGGATGCTTCTCCAGCTCCTAAACCTCAGAAGCTCATGGGGGATGCAATCAAGTCAGGGGTTGCTCCATCTAAGCCCAAAGCTGCTCCCAAGGCTGCTGCTCCAGCACCAAAGCCTAAACCCAAGAGGAACACCAGAAACATACCTGCATCTGAGAAGAACAAGACCCCAATGCCTGAAGATGCCAAAGAATAAGATGATTCACTTGTTCTGAGAAAGTTGAAGCCCAAGATTTTTGATCACAATGATGCTCATCCAGTTGTTGAAGACATGCATATCAGAAAGGATGCTGGACTGAGATTGTGGAGACAGTCAGATCCTTATGCTATGAGGAGAAGGACATAAGTTGACTACAGATTCCACACCAAGGAGCAACATGATTTCTATGAGACTATTGTGCTTGACAAGAAGCCCATTGTGTGTGACATGAGATGGATCAACTGGGAATACATCAAGAAGAATGAAGCTCACTATCCAGGAGTGTATGACAGCTTCAAGTCTTGTGGAGTTGATGACTTTGTTGGCCAGAAGCTCACCAAGTGGAATGATGAGCTCATCATGCAGTTTTACTACACAGCTCACTTCTACCCAGATGGGAGGATTGTCTGGATGTCTGAAGGTACAAGGTACCAATCCATAGTTGAAGAATGGGCTGAGCTGATCAATGTCCTAAAAGAATCTGAAGATGACTTGGATGTATATGTAGAGAAGAAGAAAGACCACAACTCTATGGCTCACATGTACAGAGAGATCCTAGGAAAGGCTTTGGAAACTCACAAGCTTGGATCTGTACACTTCTTGTTATCTGGTTTTCCAACAATCAATTGGATACTTAGGCACACATTGATTCCCAAGTAAGGAGATCACAAGATGATCAGAGGTCATGCTATCAACTTGCTGCACTTGTTTGATATACCTCAGAAATTCAAAGTCATGAGCCTGATTGTGGGAACAATCAAGAGAGCTGCAGCTGATTAGAAGAGGAGTTGTGGGTATGCTCCACACATTCAGGAGCTCATCAACTGAAAGATGGGCACAGGCACATATCTTTTGGATAAGGAGCATCTACTCCTATACCCTGAATTTGAAGATAACACTGTTGAGATGAATGAGGAGGAACCATCATCTGTGCAAGCACATGCGAAGAGAGAGAAAGCAAGGGCAAAGAAACCTGCAAAGATGCTAACTGCTGAAGAGGCATCTCAAGTGTTTCTAAAGAGCAAGCAAGACCACCTTGGCTACTTGATTGCCTCCACCTTGAGTATTGAGAAGGGCTTGGCCACCCTGACTCAAAACTAGGAGAACTTGGAGAGAATGATAGAGCAGAAGTTTTATGCACTTGATGTGAAGGTCACAGAAATCCAAACTGCAGTTGAGCAACTTTAGGAGGATGTGGAGGAGAAGAAGGGCAAGTCTACCACAGATGCATTTGCCAGAGTGCTCAGAGGTTAGAGATCTGCTGCAGTGCCTGTTCCAGACACCAGAGCTACATCATCTGCACCAGCTGCCACAGCCTTAGTGCCTCCAGCTCCAGTACCCATTCCACCAGCTCCAGCTACATCAACTGATGCTTTCGTCCTTGGAGTCATCTCTACACCACCACATGAAGACCAAGCCTGAGAGTCGTTTAGCACTATGCATTTCTGAACTTTTTGGTAACTTGTTGCCAAAGGGGGAGAAAAATGTATAGATCATAGGCTTCGAGAGGGAGTGTTGCTTTTGATCTCTCTTGCTTTTGGTGGTTGAACTTCTTTATGTGTGTGTTTGCTTGATACATTATGCCTTTTGTGAGATACTTGGATGATCATGTGTTTGATCATATGCTACCTTAATTCTTGTTGGATGACATTATCCTTTATATCCTTATGTGACCATTCACTTAGCTTGGTGATGAGTGCATGTGTTTAATTATTACCATCTTGAGCACTCCACCAAGATGTATGTGACATGGAAGAGTGACCCATGATCCTAACTCATTGTGCATTTGCAGTCCAAAGCAAATTTTAAATAATGTACAAATTTAGGGGGAGCTCTTACTTATCACATACTTCTCAAAGCGACAATGTTTTTCAATCTTATTATCATTTGTCGAAGCTTTGATCTATATGTTGTCATAAATTACCAAAAAGGGGGAGATTGAAAGTGCAACTATCCCTGGGTGGTTTTGGTAATTCCTAACAACATATAGCTCATTGAGCTAATGCTATTTCGAGATAAATATTTCAGGAAAGCTCAATAATTGGCATGGAATGGATGAGAAAAGTGGAACCCTCAAAATGCTAACGACAAAAGGATTGGCTCAAGCTCAAAGCACAAGACTCTACATTTTCTATTTTAGTGATCCAAGATCACATTGAGTCTATAGGAAAAGCCAATACTATCAAGGAGGGATGAGGTGTTGCTTAATAAGTTTCTTGCTCAAAATGCTTAATGATATGCTCCGAAGCCCTCAACTACTTTCTCACATCCACATATGACCTAAACCAAAAGTCAAACTCGGCCCCACAGAAACCATCTATCCGGCGCCACCGAGTTCAGATGTCATAGCCATAGCCACAAACCCTAGTCTTTTCGGTCTCACCGATAGGGATCTCGGTCTCATCGAGATGGGATTGCAATCTCTATATTTCCCTTCGTAACGTATCGGTCAAACCGAGATGAGCGATCGGTCCCACCGAGATTGTAATGCAAACTCATTGTTTCCCTTTTGTAACGTTTCGGTCTAACCGAGATGAGCGAATCGGTCCCACCGAGTTTTCCTGACTAACCCTCTGTGTGTCTATTACCAAAATCGGTCCCACCGAGTTTGTGTAATCGGTCGCACTGAGATGACGTTATGCCCTAACCCTAACCATATCGGTCCCACCGAGATGACATGTCGGTCCCACCGAAAATCCTAACGGTCACATTGTTTACTAAATCGGCCCGGCCGAGTTTCACAATTTGGTCCCACCGAGTTTGGTAAGTTGTGTGTAACGGTTAGATTTTGTGTGGAGGCTATATATACCCCTTCACCCACTCTTCATTCATGGAGAGAGCTAATACATCTCCAACGTATCTATAATTTATGAAGCATTCATGCTATTTTATTATCTGTTTTGAATGATTACGGGCTTTATTATACACCTTTATATTACTTTTGGGACTAACCTACTAACCGGAGGCCCAACCCATATTGCTGTTTTATTGCCTGTTTCAGTATTTCGAAGAAAAGGAATATCAAACGGAGTCCAAACGGAATGAAACCTTCGAGAGCATGATTTTTGCAACGAACATGATCCGGGAGACTTGGAGTACAAGCCTGGGAAGCTTCGAGGAGGCCGAGAGATAGGAGGGCGCGTCCACCCCCTGGGCGCACCCCTGTCTCCTGGGCCCCTCGAGGCTCCCCCGACCGACTTCTTTCGCCTATATAAGTCCACATACCCTAAAGCCATCGAATAAGAAGATAGATCTAGAGTTCCGCCGCCGCAAGCCTTTGTAGCCACCAAAAACCTCTCGGGAGCCTATTCCGACACCCTGTCGGAGAGGGAATCCATCACTGGTGGCCATCTTCATCATCCCGGCGCTCTCCATGATGAGGAGGGAGTAGTTCACCCTCGGGGCTGAGGGTATGTACCAGTAGCTATGTGTTTGATCTCTCTCTCGTGTTCTCTCGATGGCACGATCTTGATGTATCGCGAGCTTTGCTATTATAAGTTGATCTTATGATGTTTCTCCCCCTCTACTCTCTTGTGATGAATTGAGTTTTCCCTTTGAAGTTATCTTATCGGATTGAGTCTTTAATGATTTGAGAACACTTGATGTATGTCTTGCCGTGCTTATCTGTGGTGACAATGGGATATCACGTGATCCACTTGCCGTATATTTTGGTGATCAACTTGCGAGTTCCTCCCATGAACCTTTCCATAGGTGTTGGCACACGTTTTGGTCTTGGCTCTCCGGTAGAAACTTTGGGGCACTCTTCGAAGTAATTTGTGTTGGTTGAATAGATGAATCTGAGATTGTGTGATGCATATCGTATAATCATGCCCACGGATACTTGAGGTGAGAATGGAGTATCTAGGTGACATTAGGGTTGTGGTTGATTTGTGTCTTAAGGTGTTATTCTAGTACGAACTCTTGAATAGATTGATCCTAAAGAATAACTTTGAGGTGGTTTCGTACCCTACCATAATCTCTTCGTTTGTTCTCTGCTATTAGTGGCTTCAGAGTGACTCTTTGTTGCATGTTGAGGGATAGTTATATGATCCAATTATGTTATTATTGTTGAGAGAACTTGCACTAGTGACAGTATGAACCCTATGCCTTGTTTCCTACCATTGCAATACCGTTTACGCTTACTTTTACCGCTTGTTACCTTGCTGTTTTTATATTCTTAGATTACAAATACCTTTATCTACCATCCATATTGCACTTGTATCACCATCTCTTCGCCGAACTAGTGCACCTAGACATTTTACCATTGTATTTGGTGTGTTGGGGACACAAGAGACTCTTTGTTATTTGGTTGCAGGGTTGTTTGAGAGGGACCATCTTCATCCTACGCCTCCCACGGATTGATAAACCTTAGGTCATCCACTTGAGGGAAATTTGCTATTGTACTACAAACCTCTGCACTTGGAGACCCAACAACGTCTACAAGAAGAAGGTTATGTAGTAGACATCAAGCTCTTTTCTGGCACCGTTGCCGGGGAGGTGAGTGCTTGAAGGTATATCTTTAGATCTTGCAATCGAATCTTTTTGTTTCTTGTTTTATCACTAGTTTAGTTTATAAAAGAAAAACTACAAAAAATGGAATTGAGCTTTCCCTCATACGCTTCATCTTTTTAATATCTTTCATAAGTATGATGAAAAGGAAAACAGTGCTCAAGTGCTAGAAGAAGAAGTCTATAAAATGTTTGGTACTAGATCTTTGAATGATGAGCATGATTGCAATGTTGTTAGTATGAATTCGTTGAATATCCATGATGCTAATGATATGCAAAGCCACAAGCATGGGGAAGCTATGTTTGATGAAGAAGATATTTTTTGTCCCCCCAAGTTTTGATGAGCAAATTTATTATGATGAAAGCATGCCTCCTATTTATGATGATTATATTGATGAAAGTGGGTTTGGAAGAGTGTCAACTTTAGGAAGTAATTATCCCACTATTTTGGAGGATGTTGAATATTATTGTGATAATTATGAAAGTGGATTTGGAGAGGTCATGAATTTATTTAGTGATGAATCCACTATTTTGGAAGAGGTTCCAATTGATTATGAGAACAAAGTTACTATCTATGATGATTATTGTGATGACTTGTATGCTGTTAAGAATAATGCTAACCATGAAACTTGTCATCATGATTTTAGTTTTCAATTGTATTATCCTTCACATGATAGTTATTTTGTTGAGTTTGCTCCCACTACTATTCATGAGAAGAATTTGATTATGTGGAGAGTAGTAAATTTTCTATGCTTGTAGGTCATGAAAAGAATGCTTTAGGTGCTGGTTATATTGTTGAATTCATTCATGATGCTACTGAAAATTATTATGAGGGAGGAATTTATGCTTGTAGGAATTGCAATAATATCAAGTTTCCCCTCTATGTGTTGAAAATCTTGAAACTATGCTTGTTTTACCTTCCTATGCTAGTTGATTATTGTTCCCATAAGTTGTTTGGTCACAAAATCCCTATGCATAGGAAGTGGGTTAGACTTAAATGTGCTAGTCATATGCTTCATGATGATCCCGTTATGTTTCAATTCTTATCTTTTATGTGAGTATCATTGTCATCATCTTGCCTAGCTAGAAAAGCATTAAAGAAAAGCGCTTGTTGGGAGACAACCCAATATTTACCCTTACTGTTATTGTGTGTCCACATGATTATGCTACTGTAATAATCATGTTTTTTAGCTTTTGTTTCAATAAAGTGCCAAGTAAGACCTTTAGGATAGCTTACGGTGATAGTTGTGTTGATCCTGCTGAGAATCAGAAACTTTTTCACCCAGTAAATTAGTTTTTTTAATTCACAGAAACGTGCTTATGATCTAATTATTTTTGATATGGATTGGTACACAAATTGCTTAGGACTTCCTAATTTGGTAGGAATTTTGTAGTTCCAGAAGTATACTTTTGATATAGATTACTACAGATTGTTCTGTTTTTGACAGATTCTGTTTTCTATGTGCTGTTTGCTTATTTTGATGAATCTATGAGTAGTATCCGAGGGTATGGACCATAGATAAGTCAGAGTACAGTAGATATTACACCAATATGAACTTATAATGACTTAATTACAATACCTAAGTGGTGGTTTTATTTTCTTATACTAACGGAGCTTACGAGTTTTCTATTGAGTTTTGTGTTGTGAAGTTTTCAAGTTTTGGGTAAAGATTCGATGGACTATGGAATAAGAAGTGGCAAGAGCCTCAGCTTGGGGATGCCCAAGGCACCCCAATATAATATTCAAGACTATCCAAAAGCCTAAGCTTGGGGATGCCCCGGATGGCATCCCCTCTTCCGTCTTCGTTCATCGGTAAGTTTACCTGGAGCTATATTTTTATTCACCACATGATACGTGTTTTGCTTGGAGTGTCATTTTATTTTGTTAGTATTTGCTTTATGTTATTTAGAATAATGTTTTGCATCTTTATTTTCAATAAAAATGTCAAGGATAGCCTTTACCATGCTTATTTTGCTAGTATACATGTTGCTGTTTGAAAACAGAAAGTTTACCGCTGTTGCAAAAATTCCCTGGAGAAGTCAGAGCATGATATAATGTTGAAACTTTTTGCATGTAAAGCTCTGATAAATTTACTAAAGTGGGAATGTTATTTCATAATTTTTGGAGTTAGGGAAGTATTGATACTCTTGCATTCTTTATAGACTGTACTGTTTTGGCAGATTGCTGTTATGTTTGCATTGTTTGCATATGGTTGCTTGTTTAATGATTCTATTTGAGGATAGGAGTATTAAATATGCAGAGGCATTTAGTATGCAATGTAATATTAATTTTAGTGATTTGTTACAGTAGAAAATGATAGGGTTGTGCATTGGTTTATACTAACCTATCTCACGAGTTCTTATTGAGTTTGGTGTGGATGAAGCTTTTGATAAAAAGAGAAACCATGATATGAGAGGAATTAAGGAGACACAAAAGTTCAAGCTTGGGGATGCCCAAGGCACCCCAAGATAATATTTCAAGAAGTCTCAAGCATCTAAGCTTGGGTATGCCCCGGTAGGCATCCCACCTTTCTTCTTCAACAACTATCGGTTAGTATCGATTGAGCCTAAGTTTTTGCTTCTTCACTTGAGTTGTGCTATCCTTGCAATGTCATTTTGTTTTGCTTTGCTTGCTGTTTGAATAAAGTACTTAAGATCTGAAATTCCTTAATGAGAGAGAGTCTTCGCATAGTTACAATTATCAAGCATTCAATTCTTTAATGAGAGAGAGCCTTACACAAATTGGAATTTGCTAGAATACTCTATGTGCTTCACTTATATATTTTGAGCTTGATAGTTTTGCTCATAGTTCTTCACTTATATCTTTTGAACGTGATAATTTTTGCTCTAGTGCTTCACTTATATCTTTTAGAGCACGGTGGTGGATTTGTTTTAAAGAAACTATTGATCTCTCATGCTTCACTTAGATTATTTTGAGAGTCGTTAATAGCATGGTAATTTGCTTAATGTTAATATACTTGGTATTCAAGATATGTGAAACTTTCTTTTGAGTGCGTTGAATACTAAGATAAGTTTGATGCTTGATAATTGTTTTGAGATATGGAGGTGATAATATCAAAGATGTGCTAGTTGAGTAATTATGAATTCAAAGAATGCTTGTGTTGAAGTTTGTAAGTCCCGTAGCATGAACGTATGGTTAAAGTTGTGTAAAAAATTTGAAACATGAAGTGTACCTAGTTTGTGCATCCTTATGAGTGGCGGTCGGGGACGAGCAATGGTCTTTTCCTACCAATCTACCCCCCTAGGAGCATGCGCGTAGTACTTGATTTTTGATGACTTCTAAATATTTGCAATAAGTATATGAGTTCTTTTGACTAATGTTGAGTCCATGGATTATACGCACTTTTACCTTTCCACCTTTGCTAGCCTCTTCGGTACCGTGCATTGCCCTTTCTCACCTTAAGAGTTGGTGCAAACTTCGCCGGTGCATCCAAACCCCGTGATACGATACACTCTATCACACATAAACCTCCTTATATCTTTCTCAAAACAGCCACAATCTGAGATTGTGTGATGCATATCGTATAATCATGCCCACGGATACTTGATGTGACAACGGAGTATCTAGGTGACATTAGGGTTTTGGTTGATTTGTGTCTTAAGGTGTTATTCTAGTACGAACTCTTTTATAGATTGATCCGAAAGAATAACTTTGAGGTGGTTTCGTACCCTACCATATTCTCTACGTTTGTTCTCCGCTATTAGTGGCTTTGGAGTGACTCTTTGTTGCATGTTGAGGGCTTGTCATATGTTCTATCTATGTTATTATTGTTGAGAGAACTTACACTAGTGAAAGTATGAACCCTAGGCCTTGTTTCCTATCATTGCAATACCGTTTACGCTCACTTTTATCGCTTGTTACCTTGCTGTTTTTATTATTTCAGATTACAAAAACCTTTATCTACTATCTATTTTGCACTTGTATCACCATCTCTTCACCGAACTAGTGCACCTATACAATTTACCATTGTATTGGGTGTGTTGGGGACACAAGAGACTCTTTGTTATTTGGTTGCAGGGTTTCTTGAGAGAGACCATCTTCATCCTACGCCTCCTACGAATTGATAAACCTTAGGTCATCCACTTGAGGGAAATTTGCTATTGTCCTACAAACCTGTGCACTTGCAGGCCCAACAACGTCTACAAGAAGAAGGTTGTGTAGTAGACATCAAGCTCTTTTCTGGCGCCGTTGTCGGGGAGGCTAGGTAAGTGAAGGTATATCTTTAGATCTTGCAATCGAATCTTTTTGTTTCTTGTTTTAGCACAAGTCTAGTTTATAAAAGAAAATTACAAAAAAATGGAGTTGAGTTTGTCTCATACGCTTCACCTTTTTAATATCTTTCGTGAGTATGATGGAAAGGATAATTGTGCTCAAGTGCTAGAAGAAGAAATCTATAGAATGTTTGGTACTAAATCTTTGAATGATGAGCATGATTGCAATGTTGTTAGTATGAATTCCTTGAATATCCATGATGCTAATGATATGCAAAGCCACAAGCTTAGGGAAGCTATGTTTGATGAAGATGATATTTTTTGTCCCCCAAGCTTTGATGAGCAAATTTACCATGATGAAAGCATGCCTCCTATCTATGATGATTATTGTGATGACACGTATGCTTTAAAGAATAATGATAACCATGAAATGTGTCATGTTGATCTTAATTTTCAATCATATGATAGTTATTTTGTTGAGTTTGCTCCCACTACTATTCATGGGAAGAACTTTGCTTATGTGGAGAATAGTAAATTTTCTATGCTTGTAGATCATGAAAATAATGCTTTAGGTGCTGATTATATGTTGAATTCATTCATGATGCTACTGAAAATTATTATGAGAGAGGAACATATGCTTGTAGGAATTGCAATAATGTCAAGTTTCCTCTCGATGTGTTGAAAATCTTGAAGCTATGCTTGTTTTACCTTCCTACGCTAGTTGATTATTGTTCCCATAAGTTGTTCGCTCACAAAATCCCTATGCATAGGAAGTGGGTTAGACTTAAATGTGCTAGTCATATGCTTCATGATGCTCCCGTTATGTTTCAATTCTTATCTTTTATGTGAGCATCATTGTCATCATCATGCCTAGCTAAAAGGCATTAAAGAAAAGCGCTTGTTGGGAGACAACCCAATATTTATCCTTACTGTTTTTGTGTGTCCACATGATTATCCTACTATAGTAATCATGTTTTATAGCTTTTGTTTCAATAAAGTGCCAAGTAGAACCTTTGGAAAGACTTGGGCGAAGTTTATATGATCTTGCTGTGAAAAATAGAAACTTTAGCACTCACGAGATTAGCTGCCATTTTTTTACTGAAGAGTACTTTTAGGTTGTTTCTTTTTGCAGATGATTAATATACAAATGTCTCAGGTCCAGCAATTTATTGAATAATTTTTGGGGTTCCAGAAGTATACGTTTTATACAGATTACTACAGACTGTTCTGTTTTTAACAGATTCTGTTTTCGTTGTGTTGTTTGCTTATTTTGATGCATCTATGGCTAGTATTGAGTGGTATGAACAATAGAGAAGTTAGAATACAGTATATATTACACCAATATGAATTTAGAATGAGTTCATTACAGTACCTAAGTGGTGGTTTTATTTTCTTATACTAACGGAGCTTACGAGTTTTGTTTTGAGTTTTGTGTGGTTGAAGTTTTCAAGTTTCGGGTAAAGATTCGATGGACTATGGAATAAGGAGTGGAAAGAGCCTAAGCTTGGGGATGCCCAAGGCACCCCAAGGTAATATTCAAGGACAACCAAGCAACTAAGCTTGGGGATGCCCCGGAAGGCATCCCCTCTTTCGTCTTCGTTCATTGGTAACTTTACTTGGAGCTATATTTTTATTCGCCACATGATATGTGTTTTTCTTGGAGCGTCAATTTATTTTGTTAGTTTTTGCATTCTGTTATTTATAATAATGTTTTGCATCTTTAGGTTCAATAAAAAAGTCAAGTATAGCCTTTGCCATGCTTATTTTGCTAGTTAGCATGTTGCTGTTTGAAAACAGAAAGTTTACCGCTGTTGCAAAAATTCCCTAGAAAAGTCAGAGCATTGTCTAACGTTGAATCATTTTGCATATTGAGATCTGATAAATTTATTATAGTGGGAATTTTAGTTCATAATTTTTGGAGTCAGGGAAGTATTGATACTCTTGCATTCTTTACAGACTGTACCCGTTTTGGCAGATTGCTGATATGGTTGCATTGTTTGCATATGTTTGCTTGTTTAATGATTCTATTTGAGGATAGGAGTATTAAATATACAGAGGCATTTAGTATGCAATGTTGAACAATAATTTAAGTGATTTGTTACAGTAGAATATGATAAGGTTTTGCATTGGTTTATACTAACCTATCTCACGAGTTCTTGTTGAGTTTGTTGTGAATGAAGCTTTTGATAAAAAGAAGAGAAATCATGATATGAGAGGAATTCAGGAGACACAAAAGTTCAAGCTTGGGGATTCCCAAGGCAACCCAAGATAACATTTCAATAAGTCTCAAGCATCTAAGTTTGGGGATGCCCCGGTAGGCATCCCACCTTTCTTCTTCAACAACTATCAGTTAGTATCGGTTGAGCCTAAGTTTTTGCTTCTTCACATGAGTTGTGCTATCCTTGCAATGTAGTTTTTTTAGCTTTGCTTGATGCTTGAATACAATACCAAGATCTGAAATTCTTTAATGAGAGAGAGCCTTACACAAATTGGAATTTGCTAGAATACTCTATGTGCTTCACTTATATCTTTTGAGCTTGATAGTTTTGCTCATAGTGCTTCACTTATATCTTTTGAACGTGATAATTTTTGCTCTAGTGCTTCACTTATATCTTTTAGAGCACGGTGATGGATTTGTTTTAAAGAAACTATTGATCTATCATGCTTCACTTAGATTATTTTGAGAGTCGTTAATAGCATGGTAATTTGCTTAATATTAATATACTTGGTATTCAATATATGTGAAACTTTCTTTTGAGTGCGTTGAATACTAAGATAAGTTTGATGCTTGATAATTGTTTTGAGATATGGAGGTCATAATATCAAAGACGTGCTAGTTGAGTAATTATGAATTCAAAGAATGCTTGTGTTGAAGTTTGTAAGTCCCGTAGCGTGCACGTATGGTTAAAGTTGTGTAACAAATTTGAAACATGAAGTGTACATGGCTTGTGCATCCTTATGAGTGGCGGTCGGGGACGAGCGATGGTCTTTTCCTACCAATCTATCCCCCTAGGAGCATGCGCGTAGTACTTGATTTTTGATGACTTCTAAATTTTTGCAATAAGTATATGAGTTCTTTTGACTAATGTTGAGTCCATGGATTATACGCACTTTTACCTTTCCACCTTTGCTAGCCTCTTCGGTACCGTGCATTGCCCTTTCTCACCTTGAGAGTTGGTGCAAACTTCACCGGTGCATCCAAACCCCGTGATACGATATGCTCTATCACACATAAACCTCCTTATATCTTCCTCAAAACAGCCACCATACCTACCTATTATGGCATTTCCATAGCCATTCCGAGATATATTGCCATGCAACTTCCATCATCATCATCATGACATACTTTACTTTTGTCATATTGCCATTGGATGATCATGTAGTTGACATCGTATTTGTGGCAAAGCCACCATGCATTATTTTTCATACATGTCACTCTTGATTCATTGCACCATCCCGGTACACCACCGGAGGCATTCATATAGAGTCATATCTTGTTCTAAGTTTTGAGTTGTAATCCTTATGTTGTAATCAATAGAAGTGTGATGATCATCATTATTAGAGCATTGCCCAATCATAAAAAAAGAGAAAGGCCAAAAAAAGGGGAAAGGCCCAAAAAAAGAAAATAAATAAATAAGGCAATGCTACTATCTCTTTTTCCACACTTGTGCTTCAAAGTAGCACCTTGTTCTTCATGTAGTGAGTCTCATATATTGTGCTTCAAAGTAGCACCTTGTTCTTCATGTAGTGAGTCTCATAAGTCTTTTTATACTAGTGGGAATTTTTCATTATAGAACTTGGCTTGTATATTCCTACGATGGGCTTCCTCAAATGCCCTAGGTCTTCGTGAGCAAGCAAGTTGGATGCACACCCACTAGTTTTCTTTTGTCGAGCATTCATAGCTCTAGTGCATCCGTTGCATGGCAATCCCTACTCCTCATGTTGAAATCAATTGATGGGAATCTCCATAGCCCGTTGATTATCCTCGTCAACGTGAGACTTTCTTCTTTTTTGTCTTCTCCACACAATCCCCATCATCATATTCTATTCCACCCATAGTGCTATATCCATGGCTCACGCTCATGTATTGCGTGAAGGTTGAAAAAGTTTGAGATTATTTAAGTATGAAACAATTGCTTGGCTTGTCATCGGGGGTATAGAAGTTGGGAACATCTTTGTGTGACGAAAATGAAGCATAGCCTAACTATATGATTTTGTAGGGATGAACTTTCTTTTGCCATGTTATTTTGAGAAGACATGATTGCTTTGATTAGTATGCTTGAAGTATTATTATTTTTATGTCAATATGAACTTTTGTCTTGAATCTTTCGGTTCTCAATATTCATATCACAAGTAAGAAGAATTACATTGAAATTATGCCAAAGTGTCACTCCGCATCAAAAATTCTATTTTTATCATTTACCTACTCGAGGACGAGTAGGAATTAAGCTTGGGGATGCTTGATACGTCTCCAATGTATCTATAATTTTTGATTGCTCCATGCTACTTTATCTACTGCTTTAGGCAATATTGGGCTTTATTATCCACTTTTATATTATTTTTGGGACTAACGTATTAACCGGAGGCCCGGCCCAGATTTGTTGTTTTATGCCTATTTTAGTGTTTCGAGGAAAAGGAATATCAGACGGAGTCAAAACGGAACGAAATCAACTGGAGAAGTTAATTTTGGAAGGAAACCAACCTGATGGGCTTGGAGTGCACGCCAGGGGAGTCCCAGGCTGCCCACGAGGGTGGGGGCGCCCCCTTGGGTGCGCCCCTACCTCGTGAGCACCCCGGAGGTCCACCGACGTACCCCATGCACCCATATATACCTACGTACCCTAAAACTTCCAAAACAGAAGATAGTTCAGGAGTTCCGCCTCCACAAGCCTCTGTAGCCACCAAAAACCAATCGGGACCCTGTTTCGGCACCCTGCCGGAGGGGGATCCCATCACCGGAGGCCATCTTCATCATCCCGGCGCTATCCATGACGAGGAGGGAGTAGTTCACCCTCGGGGCTGAGGGTATGTACCAGTAGCTATGTGTTTGATCTCTCTCTCTCTCGTGTTCTCTCTCGTGTTCCTCTATGGCACGATCTTGATGTATCCCGAGCTTTGCTATTGTAGTTGGATCTTATGATGTTTCCCCCCCTCTACTCTCTTGTGATGAATTGAGTTTCCCCTTTGAATATATCTCATCGGATTGAGTCTTTTTATGAACACTAGATGTATGTCTTGCCGTGATTATCTGTGGTGACAATGGGATATCATGTGCCACTTGATGTATGTTTTGGTGACCAACTTGCTAGTTCCACCCATGAACCAATGCATAGGGGTTGACACACGTTCTTGACTCTCCGGTAGTAGCTTTGGGGCACTCTTTGAAGTACTTTTATGTTGGTTGGATGTATCTGAGATTGTGTGATGCATATCATATAATCATGCCCACGGATACTTTAGGTGACAACGGAGTATCTAGGTGACATTAGGGTTTTGGTTGATTTGTGTCTTAAGGTGTTATTCTAGTACGAACTCTTGAATAGATTGATCCTAAAGAATAACTTTGAGGTGGTTTCGTACCCTACCATAATCTCTACGTTTGTTCTCCGCTATTAGTGGTTTTGGAGTGACTCTTTGTTGCATGTTGAGGGTTTGTCATATGTTCTATCTATGTTATTATTGTTGAGAGAACTTACACTAGTGAAAGTATGAACCCTAGGCCTTGTTTCCTATCATTGCAATACCGTTTACGCTCACTTTTATCGCTTGTTACCTTGCTGTTTTTATTATTTCAGATTACAAAAACCTTTATCTACTATCTATTTTGCACTTGTATCACCATCTCTTCGCTGAACTAGTGCACCTATACAATTTACCATTGTATTGGGTGTGTTGGGGACACAAGAGACTCTTTGTTATTTGGTTGCAGGGTTGCTTGAGAGAGACCATCTTCATCCTACGCCTCCTACGGATTGATAAACCTTAGGTCATCCACTTGAGGGAAATTTGCTACTGTCCTACAAACCTGTGCACTTGCAGGCCCAACAACGTCTACAAGAAGAAGGTTGTGTAGTAGACATCAGAGGGGGAGTAAAAACTTTTACCATTCTGTTTGGGAACCGCCTATAATGTATGTAGTATGGAAGATATTGGGAACTCTTGGTTGTTATGTTGACAATGAGATTATACCTCTCAAAATTATTTATCTCTTTTTCAAAATTGAGCTCTGACACCTCTGCAAATCCGTGCTTCCCTCTGCGAAGGGCCTATCTTTTACTTTTATGCAAGAGTCAAGGTGATCTTCACCTTTCCCTTTTTCATTTTATCCTTTGGCAAGCACCTCGTGTTGGAAAGATCCTGATATATATATCCAATTGGATGTAAGTTTGCATGAACTATTATTGTTGACATCACCCAAAGGTGAATACGTTGGGAGGCAACACTATAAGCCCCCTATCTTTCTCAGTGTCCGATTAAAACTCCATAACCATTAGTATTGCGTGAGTGTTAGCAATTGTGGAAGACTATATGATAGTTGAGTATGTGAAGTTTGCTAAATCAAAGCTCTGACATAGACCCTTCCTGAAAATAAGATGAATTGCAATTGTTTGATGACTGAGAACATAGTTTGCTAGTTTTCAAGAAAGTTTATGGTCTATGCTTTAACATGTGAATTGCTTGTTGCTTGTTCGTGAGAAGTTTTATGAGATGAACTACTGTTATGACATATAATCATGCTAGAAAAGGTGATTGAAATTATCATTGTTCAAACTTGTGCACCTGCTAGCATTCACACTTCATAAATTATGAGATGAACCACAGTGTTTACTAAATCGGTCCGGGCGAGTTTCACAATTTGGTCCCACCGAGTTTGGTAAGTTGTGTGTAATGGTTAGATTTTGTGTGGAGGCTATGTATACCCCTCCACCCACTCTTCATTCGTGGAGAGAGCTGATACGTCTCCAACGTATCTATAATTTATGAAGCATTCATGCTATTTTATTATCTGTTTTAAATGATTACGGGCTTTATTATACACTTTTATATTACTTTTGGGACTAACCTACTAACCGGAGGCCCAGCCCATATTGCTATTTTATTGGCTGTTTCAGTATTTCAAAGAAAAGGAATATCAAACGGAGTCCAAATGGAATGAAACCTTCGGGAGCATGATTTTTGCAACGAACATGATCCGGGAGACTTGGAGTACAAGCCTGGGAAGCTTCAAGGAGGCCGGGAGATAGGAGGGCGCGCCCACCCCCCCGAGCGCGCCCCCTGTCTCCTAGGCCCCTCGATGCTCCCCCCGACCAACTTCTTTCGCCTATATAAGTCCACATACCCTAAAAACATTGAATAAGAAGATAGATCGGGAGTTCCGCTGCCGCAAGCCTCTGTAGCCACCAAAAACCTCTCGAGAGCCCGTTCCGGCACCCTGCCGGAGAGGGAATCCATCACCGGTGGCCATCTTCATCATCCCGGCGCTCTCCATGACGAGGAGGGAGTAGTTCACCCTCGGGGCTGAGGGTATGTACCAGTAGCTATGTGTTTGATCCCTCTCTCATGTTCTCTCTATGGCACGATCTTGATGTATCGCGAGTTGCTATTATAGTTGGATCTTATGATGTTTCTCCCCCTCTACTCTCTTGTGATGAATTGAGTTTTCCCTTTGAAGTTATCTTATCGGATTGAGTCTTTAATGATTTGAGAACACTTGATGTATGTCTTGCCGTGCTTATCTGTGGTGACAATGGGATATCACGTGATCCACTTGTTGTATGTTTTGGTGATCAACTTGCGGGTTCCGCCCATGAACCTTTGCATAGGGCTTGGCACACGTTTTTGTCTTGGCTCTCCGGTAGAAACTTTGGGGCACTCTTCGAAGTACTTTGTGTTGGTTGAATAGATGAATCTGAGATTGTGTGTTGCATATCGTATAATCATGCCCACGGATACTTGAGGTGAGAATGGAGTACCTAGGTGACATTAGGGTTTTGGTTGATTTGTGTCTTAAGGTGTTATTCTAGTACGAACTCTTGAATAGATTGATCCTAAAGAATAACTTTGAGGTGGTTTCGTACCCTACCATAATCTCTTCGTTTGTTCTCCGCTATTAGTGGCTTTGGAGTGACTCTTTGTTGCATGTTGAGGGATAGTTATATGATCCAATTATGTTATTATTGTTGAGAGAACTTGCACTAGTGACAGTATGAACCGTAGGCCTTGTTTCCTACCATTGCAATACCGTTTACGCTTACTTTTACCGCTTGTTACCTTGCTGTTTTTATATTTTTAGATTACAAATACCTTTATCTACCATCCATATTGCACTTGTATCACCATCTCTTCGCCGAACTAGTGCACCTATACATTTTACCATTGTATTGGGTGTGTTGGGGACACAAGAGACTCTTTGTTATTTGGTTGCAGGGTTGTTTGAGAGGGACCTGTTGGAAATATGCCCTAGAGGCAATAATAAAATGGTTATTATTATATTTCTTTGTTCATGATATTTGTCTGTTATTCATGCTATAATTGTGTTATCCGGAAATCGTAATACACGTGTGAATACATAGACCACAACATGTCCCTAGTGAGCCTCTAGTTGACTAGCTCGTTGATCGACAAATAGTCATGGTTTCCTGACTATGGACATTGGATGTCATTGATAACGGGATCACATCATTAGGAGAATGATGTGATGGACAAGACACAATCCTAAGCATAGCTCAAAGATCGTGTAGTTCGTTTAGCTAGAGCTTTTCCAAAAGTCAAGTATCATTTCCTTAGACCATGTGTAACGCCCCAGATGTAACTTTCCCCATTTGTACTCCAACTCTTGCCGTTTCCGGTGTCAAGTTATATTTATTTCTCGGTTTCGGGTCTTTGTCTCCGTGTGTTGTTTTCGTTTTCATGCATCTCATACCATGTCATCTCGTGCATTGCATTTGCATACATGTTCATCTCATGCATTCGAGCTTTTTCCCCGTTGTCCGTTTTGCATTCCGGCGCTTCGTTCTCCTCCGGTGGCCATTTCTAGCTTTCTTTCTTGTGTGGGGATTAAACATTTCCAGATTGGACCGAGACTTGTCAAGCGGCCTTGGTTTACTACCGGTAGACCGCCTGTCAAGTTTCGTATCATTTGGACTTCGTTTGATACTCCAACGGTTAACCGAGGGACCGAAAAGGCCTCGTGTGTGTTGCAGCCCAACACCCCCCAAATTTGGCCCAAAACCCACCAAACTCTGCTCCATGTCCTAGAGCGTTCGATCACGATCGTGTGGGCGAAAACCGCACCTCATTTGGACTCTCCTAGCTCCACTTATGCCTATTTATACCCCCTCCATTCGGATCTCTTCTTCCCCCGTCCGAAACCCTAGTTTTAAAAAAAAACTGAGATCTCCACCGACGGACGTGTCCGCCCCGGCCGGACAGCGTCCGCCGCCGCAGCCGCCCGCTCGCCAGCCGCCACGTGGGCGAGGCCCACATCGCCGCCGTCCCGGCCCGGGAGGCCCAGGAGGGGCCCCCGCGAGCCCGCGCCCCCGCGCCTCTCCCTCCTCTCGGGCGCCGCCGCCTCCCCGACCTCCGGCGACCGGCGCCGTCGCCGCCACCGCACCGGCCGCCGCCGCGCCGGGCCCCGCCGCCCGCCACCGGCCGGCGCCGCCCCGGACGCCGCCGCCCGCGGTCGCCGCCTCCTCCTCCGGCGCCGCCCGGCCTCCTCTCCCTCACCCCGGCCTCCTCTTCCCCCACTCCGGCCGGCACCGACGAGCTCCGGCGCTGGTCATCCTCGGGAAACGCGCCGGTGAACAGTACCCGCGAGATCCCGATCTGGATCTGAGTTTTCGGTTGACTTCTCTCCCCCGAAACCCTAATTTTCGTGCTATCTTTGACTGCTTGTATCTCCGCAACCGTAGCTCCGTTTTGGGCGTATGATATATCAAAATCTTCGCCTCGACATGTACATCATTTCATTCCATTGCATCATTTGCATTTGAGGTCATCTTGATACCCAAAATGCTGTTAGAAGGAGGCTTCGTGAGTTAAATTGCAGATCCGTTAGTTCATCATGCACTTTTGTCATTTTTGTCATGTTTAATTCGTGCATGATATGCCTGTGCCCCTTTGGGATGAATTGTGAAGCATTTTGTCTTCTTTCCAGAGGTGCCACCCATGCATTTTTAGGATGTGTGTGTTGTCTTGTGCAAGCTTGCGAAGAGAGGTACCTGAGATTGCAGATTTCAGGGACTTAGTGATTTTCACTAAGTCTGGGATATTTTAGTTCATGATGCTATATGTCCAGCTTGTTTCCTAGTGATCCGTGCCTCTTTTGAGGATGATCAGTAAGGGAGTTTTGATATTTAAGTTATGCTCTATCCATCCATGTCTTTGTTTGCATATGTGGAGTGCTCTAGGTTGACTCAATCGAGCTCAACTTTTGCTTCGTTGTTAATCTGGGCAGATCGTCAACTTGTTTGCGATTTTGCCGATGCTACCGTTAGTGTTCCATGCATGCTATGCCTTTGTTCTTGCCATGTGTAGCTAGCACTTTGTGCCTTCTTGCTGGTTATATGCTTTCCTTGCCATGACTTGCACCGTAGTGAGTGCATCGAGCTCGTTTACATGCCTTCGTGAGTTATATTTCAGCGTGTCTCAGTTTTCACTAAGTCTGAAAACTGATTGTGTTCGAGCTATGTTCGTGAGCTCGGTAGAGTATTTTGTGAACCCTTTTGGCCCCAGGTCACTTTGGGTGTTTTATTAAGCTTGTTGAGTAGCTCCATGCCATGTTCTTACTTGTCATGATCAGGTTTTCTATCATGTTGTTTTGCTGCTCCGAAGAGAGCATCGTGATCTGAAATTTCAGACTAGTGTTAATTTCACTAAGTCTGAAATCTGTTTTGCATTTGCGTTTTAGCCATGCTTGTTTGAACCTCTTAATGGATGAATTTGCCTATGGCTCAGTGCTAGTGTTTTGTCAACCATCTTGTGTACATCACTGCCATGTATTTTGTTTTCATGTTTGGTGGCTGTAGCATGTTCATTTCGTTGCATTTAGATGCCTACTTGCTGCAAATCGCATACCGGTGTCATATCTTAAAACGCTTGCCATTTCTAAACCGTAGCTCCGATTCCTATGATCTTTATATCGTTTTCAAGCGATTTCATCCCCTCTATCCAGTGGCACACTTGGTTTTCCAAGTTGATGCCAGGTTCATGCATTTCCTGTCATATCTTGCATTTTGCATCCCGCATCGCATCCCGCATAGCATATCGTCATTTCATCATATTGCTTGGTCTTGCCCGTGGTTGATTGTATCCTTGTTGCTTGTTTGTCTTTGGGTAGAGCCGGGAGACGAGTTCGCTACCGAGGAGCCCGTTGAGTTTGCTTGTGAGGATCCAGTCAACTCTGACAACTGTGCAGGCAAGATGATCATACCCTCGAAATCACTACTATCTTTGCTATGCTAGTTTGCTCGCTCTTTTGCTTGCCACTGCTTCGATGCCTACCATTTGCTTGTCAGCCTCCCAATTGCATGATTGAACCTCTAACCCACCATTGTCCTAGCAAACCGTTGATTGGCTATGTTACCGCTTTGCTCAGCCCTTCTTATAGCGTTGTTAGCTGCAGGTGAAGATTGGAGCCGTTCCTTGTTGGAACATTTATTTACTTGTTGGGATATCATTATATTGCTATGTTATCTTAATGCATCTATATACTTGGTAAAGGGTGGAAGGCTCGGCCTCTCGCCTAGTGTTTTGTTCCACTCTTGCCGCCCTAGTTTCCGTCATATCGGTGTTATGTTCCCGGATTGTGCGTCCCTTACGCGGTTGGGCTATAATGGGAACCCCTTGATAGTTCGCCTTGATTAAAGCTTTTCCAGCAATGCCCAACATTGGTTTTACCATTTGCCACCTAGCCTCTTTTTCCCTTGGGTTTCCGGAGCCCGAGGGTCATCTTATTTTAACCCCCCCCCCCCGGGCCAGTGCTCCTCTGAGTGTTGGTCCGAACCAGGCAGCCTGCGGGGCCACCTCGGGGAAACTTGAGGTTTGGTTTTACTCGTAGCTTGACCTATCCGAGCGTGCCCTGAGAAAGAGATATGTGCAGCTCCTATCGGGATTTGTCGGCACATTCGGGCGGTGTTGCTGGACTTGTTTTAACCTGTCGAATCATCTTGTTGTACCGAGATACCGAGTCTGATCGGTGTGTCTTGGGTGGAGGTCTATTCCTTCGTTGACCGTGAGAGCTTGTTATGGGCTAACTTGGGACCCCCCCTGCAGGGATTGATCTTTCGAAAGCCGTGCCCGCGGTTATGGGCGGATGGGAATTTGTTAATGTCCGGTTGTAGATGACTTGAACTAAACTTAATTAAAATGAATCAACCGTGTGTGTTACCGTGATGGCCCCTTCTCGGCGGAGTCCGGGAAGTGGACACGGTGTTGGAGTTATGCTTGCGCAGGATGTTCCTTTAGCTTCTCGCTCGTGCTTCGCCTTCTCTTCTCGCTCTCTTTTGCGTATAAGTTAGCCACCACATATGCTAGTCGCTTGCTGCAACTCCACATATATTTGCCTTATCCATTCCCATGAGCTTAAATAGTTTTGATCGCGTGGGTGTGAGATTGCTGAGTCCCTGTGGCTCACAGATACTACAACTCCAGATGCAGGTCCACGTGATTCCGCTCCAGGTGAAGAGTACGAGCTCAAGTGGGAGTTCGACGAGGACTCTCAGCGTTACTATGTGTCTTTTCCGGATGATCAGTAGTGGTGCCTAGTTGGGGTTATCGATTCAGGACCTTGTCGCATGTTGGGGGTCTTTTCTATTTTGGCGCCGTAGTCGGGCCATGAGTGATTTGTATGATGGATGTTATTTATGTACTCTGATGTGACGTGGCGAGTGTAAGCCAACTATGTTATCTCCCCCTTTTATTATATATTACATGGGATGTTGTAATGATTGCCTGACTTGCGACATTGCTTTCAATGCGGTTATGCCTCTAAGTCGTGCCTCGACACGTGGGAGCTATAGCCGCATCGAGGGCGTTACAACCAAGTAATTGAGCAACTCCCAACCTAGGAGCCCATGCTTTGGTTGCAGCATTTGCAACAAATGGGTGACTTAGAAATTAATACGGACTTAGAATTCTTTTTACTCCAGTTTCACGAATCTGGTAAGATCTGGCGTAGATTTTGTCTCCGTATAAAAATTTTTTAGGAACGAGTATCTTGGTTTTGTTCCGATCGTTAGTGACGAGAAATGTTCTTGTGCCATGTCTTTAGGTTGGCAGTGTCAGGGATTGAGCGGTGTTGTCGTAAATTTTATCGTTGCAATTCCTGGTAACGAGATTAAACGACGAGTTGTTTGGATACCACGTCAATCTCGGCAGTTAAGTACGATTGACAAGATGTATTGGGATTGGGTTGAGTCGAATCGTGTTATCGTGAGATCATCGCTGAATGTGGAGCCACATGGTATCAGATCCCCTGTTGGTTATTGCAACGTCTCGGTCATGTCTACATGTCTCCCGAACCGTAGGGCTACACACTTAAGGTTTGGTGATGCTAGGGTTTGTAGAGAATATGAGTATGCAGTAAACCGAAAGTTGTTCGGAGCCCGGGTGAGATCCCGGACGTCACGAGGAGTTCCGGAATGGTCCGGAGGTAAAGAATTATATATAGGAAGTGAAGTTTCGGCCATCGGGAAAGTTTCGGGGGTTACCGGTATGTACCGGACCACCGGAGCTGTCCCGGGGGTCCACTGGTGGGGCCACCTATCCCAGAGGGCCCCTGGGCTGAAGTGGGAGGGAACCAGCCACTGGTGGGCTGGTGCATCCCCCTTGGGCCCCCTCGCCTAAGGTTGGAAACCCTAGGGTGTGGGGCGCCTCCACTTGCCTTGGGGGGCAAGCCACCCCCCTGGCCGCCGCCCCCCTTGGAGATCCCATCTCCTAGGGCCGGTGCCCCCCCTTAGCAGGGCCTATATAAAGAGGGGGGAGGGAGGGCAGCCGCACCCATGCTCTTGGCGCCTCCCTCTCCCCTTGCTACACCTCTCCCTCTAGCAGAAGCTTGGCGAAGCCCTACCGAGATCACTGCTGCATCCACCACCACGCCGTCGTGCTGCTGGATCTTCATCAACCTCTCCTTCCCACTTGCTGGATCAAGAATGAGGAGACTTCTTCCTCAACTGTATGTGTGTTGAATGCGGAGGTGCTGTCTGTTTGGAGCTAGGATCTCCGGTGATTTGGATCACGACAAGTACGACTCCCTCAACCCCGTTCTCTTGAACGCTTCCGCTCGCGATCTACAAGGGAATGTAGATGCACTCCTCTCTCTCATTGCTGGATGAACTCATAGATTGATCTTGGTGAAAGCGTAGAAAATTTTTATTTTCTGCAACGTTCCCCAACAGTGGCATCATGAGCTAGGTCTATGCGTAGTTCTCTTTGCACGAGTAGAACACAAATTTGTTGTGGGCGTAGATGTTGCCAACTTTCTTGCCACTACTAGTCTTATTTTGCTTCAGCGGTATTGTGGGATGAAGCGGCCCGGACCGACCTTACACGTACGCTTACGTGAGACAGGTTCCACCGACTGATATGCACTAGTTGCATAAGGTGGCTAGCGGGTGTCTGTCTCTCCCACTTTAGTTGGAGCGAATTCGATGAAAAGGGTCCTTATGAAGGGTAAATAGAAGTTGGCAAATCACGTTGTGGCTTTTAATGTAGGTAAGAAAACGTTCTTGCTAGAACCCTATTGCGGCCACGTAAAACATGCAACAACAATTAGAGGATGTCTAACTTGTTTTTGCAGCATATGATTTGTGATGTGATATGGCCAAAAGTTGTGATGAATGATGAATGATATATATGTGATGTATGAGATCATGTTCTTGTAATAGGAATCACGGCTTGCATGTCGATGAGTATGACAACCGGCAGGAGCCATAGGAGTTGTCTTGATTATTGTATGACCTGCGTGTCAATGATTTAACGCCATGTAATTACTTTACTTTATTGCTAAACCGTTAGCCATAGTAGTAGAAGTAATAGTTGGCGAGCAACTTCATGGAGACACGATGATGGAGATCATGATGATGGAGATCATGGTGTCTTGCTGGTGACGAAGATGATCATGGAGCCCCAAAGATGGAGATCAAAGGAGCAATATGATATTGGCCATATCATGTCACTATTTGATTGCATGTGATGTTTATCATGTTTTTTGCATCTTGTTTACTTAGAACGACGGTAGTAAATAAGATGATCCCTCATAATAATTTCAAGAAAGTGTTCCCCCTAACTGTGCGCCGTTGCGAAAGTTTGTTGTTTCGAAGCACCACGTGATGATCGGGTGTGATAGATTCTAACATTCACATACAACGGGTGTAAGACAGATTTACACATGCATAAACACTTAGGTTAACTTGACGAGCCTAGCATGTACAGACATGGCCTCGGAACACAAGAGACCGAAAGGTCAAACATGAGTCATATGGAGGATACGATCAACATGGAGATGTTCACCGATGATGACTAGTCCGTCTCACATGATGATCGGACATGGCCTAGTTGACTCGGATCATGTATCACTTAGATGACTAGAGGGATGTCTAATCTGAGTGGGAGTTCATTGAATAATTTGATTAGATGAACTTAGTTATCATGAACTTAGTCTAAAATCTTTACAATATGTCTTGTAGATCAAATGGCCCATGTTACCATCAACTTCAACGCATTCCTAGAGAAAACCAAGCTGAAAGATGATGGCAGCAACTATACGAACTGGGTCCGGAACCTGAGGATCATCCTCATAGCTGCCAAGAAAGATTATGTCCTAGAAGCACCGCTAGGTGAAGCACCCATCCCAGAGAACCAAGACGTTATGAACGCTTGGCAGTTTCGTGTTGATGATTACTCCCTCGTTCAGTGCGGCATGCTTTACAGCTTAAAATCGGGGCTCCAAAAGCATTTTGAGCAACACGGAGCATATGAGATGTTCGAAGAGCTGAAAATGGTTTTCCAAGCTGATGCCCAGGTCGAGAGATATGAAGTCTCCGACAAGTTCTTTAGCTGTAAGATGGAGGAAAATAGTTCTGTCAGTGAGCACATACTCAAGATGTCTGGGTTGCACAACCGCTTGACTCAGCTGGGAGTTAATCTCCTGGGTGACGCGGTTATTGACAGAATCCTCCAGTCGCTTCCACCGAGCTACAAGAGCTTTTGTGATGAACTTCAATATGCAGGGGATGGAAAAGACCATTCTTGAGGCATATTCAATGCTGAAATCAGCGGAGGTAGAGATCAAGAAAGAACATCAAGTGTTGATGGTGAATAAAACCACTAAGTTCAAGAAAGGCAAGGGTAAGAAGAACTTCAAGAAGGACGGCAAGGGAGTTGCCGCGCCTGCTAAGCCAGTTGCCGGGAAGAAGTCAAAGAATGGACCTAAGCCTGAGACTGAGTGCTTCTATTGCAAGGGAAGTGGTCACTAGAAGCGGAACTGCCCCAAGTACTTAGCGGACAAGAAGGCCGGCAACACTAAAGGTATATGTGATATACATGTAATTGATGTGTACCTTACCAGTGCTCGTAGTAGCTCCTGGGTATTTGATACCGGTGCGGTTGCTCATATTTGTAACTCAAAGTAGGAACTGCGGAATAAACGGAGACTGGCGAAGGACGAGGTGACAATGCGCGTCGGGAATGGTTCCAAGGTCGATGTGATCACCATCAGCACGCTACCTCTACATTTACCTACGAGATTAGTTTTAAACCTCAATAATTGTTATTTAGTGCCAAGTTTGAGCATGAACATTGTATCTGGATCTCGTTTAATACGAGATGGCTACTCATTCAAATCTGAGAATAATGGTTGTTCTATTTATATGAGAGATATGTTTTATGGTCATGCCCCGATGGTCAATGGTTAATTCTTAATGAATCTCGAACGTGATGTTACACATATTCATAGTGTGAATCCAAAAGATGTAAAGTTGATAACGATAGTCCCACATACTTGTGGCACTGCCGCCTTGGTCACATTAGTGTCAAGCACATGAAGAAGCTCTATGCTGATGGACTTTTAGAGTCTCTCAATTATGAATCATTTGACACATGCGAACCATGCCTCATGGGCAAAATGACCAAGACTTCGTTCTCCGGAACAATGGAGCAAGCAACCAACTTATTGGAAATCATACATACTGATGTGTGCGGTCCAATGAGCGTTGAGGCTCGCGGAGGATATCGTTATGTTCTCACTCTCACTGACGACTTGAGTAGATATGGGTATGTCTACTTGATGAAACACAAGTCTGAGACCTTTGAAAAGTTCAAGGAATTTCAGAATGAGGTAGAGAATCAACGTGACCGAAAGATAAAGTTCCTACGATCAGATCGTGGAGAATATTTAAGTCACGAATTTGGTACGCACTTAAGGAAATCTGGAATCGTTTCACAACTCACGCCGCCTGGAACACCTCAGCGTAACGGTGTGTTCGAACGTCGTAATCGCACTTTATTGGATATGGTGCGATCTATGATGTCTCTTACCGATTTACCGCTATCTTTTTGGGGATACGCTCTAGAGACAGCTACATTCACTTTAAATAGGGCACCGTCTAAATCCGTTGAGACGACACCGTATGAATTATGGTTTGGTAAGAAACCTAAGCTGTCATTCCTAAAAGTTTGGGGATGCGATGCTTATGTCAAGAAACTTCAACCTGAAAAGATTGAACCCAAGTCAGAAAAATGCGTCTTCATAGGATACCCTAAGGAAACCATTGGGTATACCTTCTACCTCAGATCTGAAGGCAAGATCTTTGTTGCCAAGAACGGGTCCTTTCTGGAGAAAGAGTTTCTCTCGAGAGAAGTAAGTGGGAGGAAAGTGGAACTTGATGAAGTACTACCTCTTGAACCGGTGATTAGCGCAGCTCAGGAAGATGTTCCTGTGGTGCCAGCACCAACTGAAGAGGAAGTTAATGATGATGATCAAGGTACTTCGGATCAAGTTACTACTGAACTTCGTAGGTCCACAAGGACACGTTCCACACCAGAGTGGTATGGCAAATTTGTCCTGGAAATCATGTTGTTAGACAACGGTGAACCTTCGAACTATGAAGAAGCGATGGCGAGCCCAGATTCCAACAAATGGCTTGAAGCCATGCAATCCGAGATAGGATCCATGTATGAAAACGAAGTATGGACCTTGACAGACTTGCCCGATGATCGGCGAGTGATAGAAAACAAATGGATCTTTAAGAAGAAGACGGACGCGGATGGTAATGTTACCATCTATAAAGCTCGACTTGTCGCTAAGGGTTATCGGCAAGTTCAAGGGGTTGACTACGATGAGACATTCTCTCCCGTAGCAAAGCTAAAGTCCGTCCAAATCATGTTAGCAATTGCCGCATACTATGATTATGAGATATGGCAAATGGACGTCAAAACGGCATTCCTTAATGGTCATCTTAAGGAAGAACTGTATATGATGCAGCCGGAAGGTTTTTTCGACCCTGAGAATGCTAACAAGGTATGCAAGCTCCAGTGATCCATTTATGGGCTGGTGCAAGCATCTCGGAGTTGGAACATTCGCTTTGATGAGATGATCAAAGCGTTTGGGTTTATGCAGACTTATGGAGAAGCCTGCGTTTACAAGAAAGTGAGTGGGAGTGCTGTAGCATTTCTCTTATTATATGTAGATGACATACTTTTGATGGGAAATGATATAGAACTCTTGGACAACATTAAGGCCTACTTGAATAAGTGTTTTTTAATGAAGGACCTTGGAGAATCTGCTTATATATTAGGCATCAAGATCTATAGAGATAGATTGAGACGCCTCATAGGTCTTTCACAAAGCACATACCTTGATAAGATATTGAAGAAGTTCAATATGGATCAGTCTAAGAAGGGGTTCTTGCCTGTGTTCCAAGGTGTGAAATTGAGCTCGGCTCAATGTCCGACCACGGCAGAAGATATAGAAGAGATGAGTGTCATCCCCTATGCCTCAGCCATAGGTTATGTATGCCATGTTGTGTACCAGACCTGATGTAAACCTTGCCATAAGTTTGGTAGGAAGGTACCAAAGTAATCCCGGCAAGGAACACTGGACAGCGGTCAAGAATATCCTGAAGTACCTGAAAAGGACGAAGGACATGTTTCTCGTGTATGGAGGTGACGAAGAGCTCATCGTAAAGGGTCACGTCGACGCTAGCTTCGACACAGATCTGGATGACTCTAAGTCACAAACCGGATACGTGTATATTTTGAATGGTGGGGCAGTAAGCTGGTGCAGTTGCAAGCAAAGCGTCGTGGCGGGATCTACATGTGAAGCAGAGTACATGGCAGCCTCGGAGGTAGCGCATGAAGCAATCTGGGTGAAGGAGTTCATCACCGACCTAGGAGTCATACCCAATGCGTCGGGGCCAATCGCACTCTTCTGTGACAACACTGGAGCTATTGCACTTGCCAAGGAGGCCAGGTTTCACAAGAAGACCAGGCACATCAAGCGCCGCTTCAACTCCATTCGTGAAAATGTTCAAGATGGATACATAGATATTTGTAAAGTACACACGGACCTGAATGTAGCAGATCCATTGACTAAACCTCTCCCTAGAGCAAAACATGATCAACACCAGAATTCCATGGGTGTTCGATTCATCACAATGTAACTAGATTATTGAACTCTAGTGCAAGTGGGAGACTGTTGGAAATATGCCCTAGAGGCAATAATAAAATGGTTATTATTATATTTCTTTGTTCATGATATTTGTCTGTTATTCATGCTATAATTGTGTTATCCGGAAATCGTAATACATGTGTGAATACAAAGACCACAACATATCCCTAGCGAGCCTCTAGTTGACTAGCTCATTGATCGACAGATAGTCATGGTTTCCTGACTATGGACATTGGATGTCATTGATTACGGGATCACATCATTAGGAGAATGATGTGATGGACAAGACCCAATCCTAAGCATAGCTCAAAGATCGTGTAGTTCATTTAGCTAGAGCTTTTCCAAATGTCAAGTATCATTTCCTTAGACCATGAGATTGTGCAACTCCCAGATACCATAGGAGTGATTTGGGTGTGCCAAACGTCAGAACGTAACTGGGTGACTATAAAGGTACACTACGGGTATGTCTGAAAGTGTCTGTTGGGTTGGCACGAATCGAGACTGGGATTTGTCACTCCGTATGATGGAGAGGTATCTCTGGGCCCACTCGGTAATGCATCATCATAATGAGCTCAATGTGACCAAGTGTCTGGTCACGGGATCATGCATTATAGTACGAGTAAAGTGACTTGCCGGTAACGAGATTAAACAAGGTATTGGGATACCGATGATCGAATCTCGGGCACGTAACGTATCGATTGACAAAGGGAATTGTATATGGGATTGCTTGAGTCCTCGACATCGTGGTTCATCCGATGAGATCATCGAGGAGCATGTGGGATCCAGCATGGGTATCCAGATCCCGTTGTTAGTTATTGACCGGAGAGGCGTCTCGGTCATGTCTGCATGTCTCCCGAACCCGTAGGGTCTACACACTTAAGGTTCGGTGATGCTAGGGTTGTAGAGATATGAGTATGCAGTAAACCGAAAGTTGTTCGGAGTCCCGGATGAGATCCCGGACGTCACGAGGAGTTCCGAATGGTCCGTAGGTAAAAAATTATATATAGGAAGTGAAGTTTCGGCCACCGGGAAAGTTTCGGGGGTTACCGGTATTGTACCGGGACCACCGGAAGGGTCCAGGGGGTCCATCGGGTGGGTCCATCTATCCCGGAGGGCCCCATGGGGTGAAGTGGGAGGGTAACCAGCCACTGGTGGGCTGGTGCACCCCCCTTGGCCCCCCTGCGCCTAGGGTTGGAAACCCTAGGGGTGGGGGGCGCCTCCACTTGTCTTGGGGGGCAAGCCACCCCCCTGGCCGCCGCCCCCCTTGGAGATCCCATCTCCTAGGGCCGGCGCCCCCCTTTAGGGGGCCTATATAAAGAGGGGGGAGGGAGGGCAGCCGCACCGATGCTCTTGGCGCCTCCCTCTCCCCTTGCTACACCTCTCCCTCTGCAGAAGCTTGGCGAAGCCCTGCCGAGATCACTGCTGCATCCACCACCACGCCGTCGTGCTGCTGGATCTTCATCAACCTCTCCTTCCCCCTTGCTGGATCAACAAGGAGGAGACATCTTCCTCAACCGTATGTGTGTTGAACGCGGAGGTGCCGTCCGTTCGGCGCTAGGATCTCCGGTGATTCGGATCACGACGAGTACGACTCCCTCAACCCCGTTCTCTTGAACGCTTCCGCTCGCAATCTACAAGGGTATGTAGATTCACTCCTCTCTCTCGTTGCTGGATGAACTCATAGATTGATCTTGGTGAAAGCGTAGAATTTTTTTATTTTCTGCAACATTTCGCAACAGGACCATCTTCATCCTACGCCTCCCACGGATTGATAAACCTTAGGTCATCCACTTGAGGGAAATTTGCTACTATCCTACAAACCTCTGCACTTGGAGGCCCAACAACGTCTACAAGAAGAAGGTTGTGTAGTAGACATCAAGAGCCATCAGAACATGCCTACACTTCCAGCATACCTTTTCTGAGAGAGAACCACCTACACTTGTATTGAGGTCAAGATCTTCCATTCCTACCACATAAATCTTAATCTCTAGCCTTCCCCAAGTTGCTTTTCACTCAAATCTTCTTTCCACCAAATCCAAATCCTCTGAGAGAGAGTTGATTGTTGGAGAGACTATCATTTGAAGCACAAGAGCAAGGAGTTCATCATCAACACACCATTTGTTACTTCTTGGAGAGTGGTGTCTCCTAGATTGGCTAGGTGTCACTTGGAAGCCTCCGTCAAGATTGTGGAGTTGAACCAAGGAGTTTGTAAGGGCAAGGAGATCGCCTACTTCGTGAAGATCTACCCCTAGTGAGGCAAGTCCTTCGTAGGCGACGACCATGGTGGGATAGACAAGGTTGCTTCTTCGTGGACCCTTCGTGGGTGGAGCCCTCCGTGGACTCACGCAACTATTACCCTTCATGGGTTAAAGTCTCCATCAACGTGGATGTACGATAGCACCACCTATCGGACCCACGGCTAAAAAATCTCCGTGTCAACATTGCGTTTGCTCCCTCAAACTCCTCCATTTACCTTCATATGCAATTGTTTTACATTCCACTGCTATACTCTTAGAATTGCATGTCTAGGTTGATTGCTTGACTTGTGCTAAGTTGCTAAAATCTGCCAAGAACTAAAATTGGGAAAAGGCTATATTTGGTCAATAGTCTAATCACCGCCCTCTAGACATACTTTCGATCCTACAGCAAGTCTATTTACTCGTTCCGTAATGCATCATCCCGTAACAAACTCATTAGTCACATTGCTTGCAAGGCTTATAGTGATGATCATTACCGAGAGGGCCCAGATATACCTCTCGGATACATGGTGTGACAAATTCTAATCTCGATCTATGCCAACTCAACAAACACCTTCGGAGACACCTATAGAGCATCTTTATAATCACCCAGTTATGTTGTGACATTTGATAGCACACAAGGTGCTCCTTCAGCACTTAGGAGTTTCATAATCTCATAGTCAGAGGAACATGATACGTCATGAAGAAAGCAATAGCAATAAAACTTAACAATCATTATGCTAAGCTAACGGATGGGTCTTGTCCATCACATCATTCACTAACGATGTGATCCCGTTCATCAAATGAAAACACATGTCTATAGTCAGGAAACATAACCATCTTTGATTAATAAACATTTATCATGATAGAAGGAAATATAAATAATAACTTTATTATTGCCTCTAGGCCATATTTCCTACAAAGATATGGGCCATATGGGCCTTAGGAGGGAGCACACCATCCTACAAAGGGGTGGCGCACCCCCCAAGGAAGGAGGCCTAATAGGATTGGGAGGAGGGGCGGCGCCCCTCTCTTTCCTTTTGTCCCCTCTCTTCCCTTCTCCCCTGTTCCGGTAAAAGGAAATTGGGGGGGGGGGGCGAATCCTACTAGGAGCCCAAGTAGGACTCCTCCTACTTGGGGTGCGCCTAGGGCTGCCTCCCTCCCCCTCCCTCCTTTATATACGTGGGGAGGGGGCGCTTAGAACACACATCAACTATTCCTAGCCGTGTGCGGCGGCCCCCTCCATAGTTTACGCCTCCGGTCATATTCTCGCAGTGTTTAGGCGAAGCCCTGCGAGGATCACTTCACCATCACCATCACCATGCCTTTGTGCTGACGGAACTCATATACTTCCTCAACACTCTTCTTGATCAAGAGCTCGAGGGACGTCATCACGCTGAATGTGTGCAGAACTCGGAGGTGACGTACTTTTGGTACTTGATCGGTCGGAACGAGAAGAAGTTCGACTACATCAACCGTGTTAGCAAACGTTTCCGCTTTCGGTCTACGAGGGTACGTGCACACACTGTCCCACTCTCGTTGCTATGCATCTCCTAGATAGATCTTGCTTGAGCGTAGGATTTTTTTTTTGAAATTACATACTATGTTTCCCAACAAAGTTTGGGAAAATCCAATATATTTTTTAGCCCAAACACTAATGTTCAAACTAGAGATGAGATTTGTCAATAGCTACACATCACCACTAAAGCACTTTCTGATAAATATCTAGGCCTCCCCTCCATGATTGGGGCAAATAGGAGTGGCTGCTTTAAACACTTATGTGAGAAAATAAAGAAATTGTTGAAGGGATTGATGGAAAAACAATTGTATACCGGAGGGAAGGAAGTTTTATTAAAGCCAGTTGCTCAAGCCATTCCTGTCTTTGCTATGTCCGTTTTCTGTTTGCCAAAAGGAATATGCATAGAAATCACAGATTTGATCGCTCAGTTTTGGTGGGGAGATGAGGAGGAGAATAAGAAACTACATTGGTTTTCTTGGTGGAAACTATGTATCCCAAAATGTGATGGCGGCATGGGTTTCAGGGATCTATATTCTTTTAACCTAGCACTACTAGCAAAGTAATGTTGGTGAATGATTATATATCCAGATTCTATTTGTGCTAGGATCCTAAAGGCCAAGTATTTCCCAAATTCTGATTTATTGCAGGTCGGCCCTAAAAAGGGATCTTCTTTTACCTGGAAAAGTATTGTTGCAGCACCGGTGACTTTTGAACGAGGATATATATGGCGAATTGGATCCGGTGAGAAGGTGAACATATGAATGATCCATGGGTACCATCGAGCCCTGACAGGAAAGTCTTGACTCCTCGGGGACTTTCTCTGTTAACAAGGGTGAGTGAACTTATAGGCCCATGCACGGGCAATTGGGATGATCAACTTCTCAAGGATAATTTTAATCCAATGGATGTGGCAAGGATCTTGCAAATTCCTCTTAATTATCAAGCTTTTCATAATATTATTGCTTGGCATCTCACTACCAGTGGGATCTTCTCTGTGAGAATAGCATACCATGAGGAGTGGGCACATAAGTATAAAGGACAATCCTACGCAAATTTGATGTCATCTAGGGTCAGGCAACCCGAGATTTGGAATCGGTTATGGAAGCTGCAGGTACCGTGGAAAATTCAGATATTTTGTTGGCATGCTTTACGAGGTATTTTGCCTTTGAAATCAATTTTAGCGAATAAGCACATTCCAGTTAGCGATGAATGCCCAATCTGTCGTAAAGGACCAGAAGATATGCAACACCTCTTATTCCAGTGTGACTTGGCGAAGAGTCTTTGGGCGGGGTTTGGACTGCTTGATCGTATAAACTTTGCTTTGTAGGTTGACAGATCCAGATCAACAATTCTAGAGTTTCTGTTGTTAGACCAAGACTCACCACTGGATATCATCCCAACTATAAACTGTAAGGAGATTATTGCAGCTGGATCCTGGTACATTTGGTGGTTGCGGCGTCAACATACGCATAATAATTCATGTCCTCCCCCATTTTGATGGACCAGCTCGATCCAAGCGATTGTCAGAAATTATCTGAAATCAATACAGAAAGAAGTAGTTACAGAACATAAGTGGATGAGACCCCAAGCAAACTTTGCTAAGCGGAATGTAGATGGATTCTTCCATGCAGATGTCAGTTCTGGCACCATTGAAGCTATTTTGTGTGATGAAAATGGGTGGTTCATAGTTGCACATTGCAGAGTTGTCCAGCATGCAGCTGATGTGATGACAGTTGAAGCAATTGCTATGCGTGATGGTTTATCGTTTGCAGATTCTCTTGGTTTCAACAGGATTGAAGCTGAATCTGACTCGATAAATGTGGTGAATTATTGTCAAGGGCAAGACCAATGGTGGGATGCATCAGGAGTGATACTTGCTGACTGCATAGACATGACAACATTAATTGGGAAGGTCATCTTCAAGCATTGTTTCCGTGATGCAAATTTAGTAGCACATGAGCTAGCTAAATTTCATATTTATTATAAACGTAATGAGAGCTGGTCTAATGAACCACCTGGGTTCTTACTTAGCCAGCTGGTGAACGATGTAATTGTTCTTTGATCTAATAAAGCTAGCCATGATGGCCTCCCCCCCAAAAAAGTATTATAGTAGCAGCGTGCATCGGAGTTGGGACGTTGCTAATAAGAATTGATGTAGCTCTTTCAAAATTCAGAAAAAAGTGAAAGAGTGATGACGCTATATGAAAACCAAAATTCAAAGAGTTGGTGTGTTTGCACTATTCAATTAATTTCATCAGAAACACCTAAATGTATATTAAAAATTTGGAACGTAAAAACCCATAGTTATGTTTGAAATCCTGAAATGCTACTAGCATCGTGCTCCCATATGGTATGTGCTGAAAAGAAACGAGAGATGGAGACAAAGAAGTAAAAGTGAATAGTTGTTCTCATTGATGATGGCATTTATCACCTATATATAGTCCCTAAAGGGATGCGACCGAAGGGATGTGAGGCATCCGCCTCGGTTAGAAAAAGCAGGGATTAATAGGATTAATTAAATCCTAACACCCCCCCTAATCCATGCTTGTTAGTGTAAGTATCATCATGTTGAAAAAAAGCTCCTCCGAAACCCTGTGGAAAAAATATGAGGAGATAGGTGTTTGATATGTTGCTAAAACTCCTTCAAACTCAGTGGGAAAATAAGGGGGAAATGATGCAACATATAATGGTTATTGTCTTTTTTAACTCAATATGAGAAAACTCATAGAGTTTAGAGGACAATAAATATGTCACATATACTTTCTTAAAAAACCCGGTGGGGAATACAGGAAATATGACATATGGTCTTGTGCTGATATTACCTCATTAAAAACCTTTATGATAACCTATAAAGTATATCATGAAGGGAAAAATAGTATAATATGATGCTTTTAACAAGAACAATTCACGAAGATACTCCCCTGATTCTTGCATATTTCAAAGTCGTCATATACCAATTCCATGAACACATTTCTGGAACATAGAAGTTGGTAGAGACCTGGTGAAGAAATTAGTCACATGATTTGACTTGCAAGACATGCAATATAGTGATATTGCTTATTATGTAACCTGTTTGCATCCGGCCAACACAAGAAACATTATCGTTGAGATAATGGTTGGTGGATATAGCCATGATGTTTGTTTCGAGGACTCTTCATGTGGGGGCTACCACACCTAGTAGGAACACTAAGCTTGTCTATGATCTGACATAGTGGGGATCTGATCGATGTATCCAATGATAGCGGTGTTCACATTTCTATGAAACTGAAAAACCAGGACACGATGTTTGATGCCTTGGAGATATCGAAAGATATTCTTGAGTACCAACCAATTGTGTTTGGTGGATCCAATGGCATTATGGAATGTTGAGTCCTAATATCTCATTTCCATCATCTCTTGGTCTAAGTAGATCTTTCTCTATGTCTAGAGAATGAACTACCATCAGAGTTATGAATGGATAAGATTTGTGCACAATGAATTTCTCCAATATATTATGGATATAGACAACATAGTATACCATAATTTATGAATGAAGGTGCTCAAGTTGTCGTAAGGAGCGGTATTTTGGTTCACCCAAATCCTTCATTTTAAACTCCGTCATTTAGATGATTACATGTGTCGTCATAGCAGACACACAAACATGGATAATCATCATTGTAGGAGTAATCCTTGTGTATAAGGATCTCACTACGTTAGTTGTACCATATGTACCGACAACAATAAGTCGTATGGTGACTTACTGGTTTTACACAATGTATGTTGCATTACATATTTCAATTCAGAATTAAGATTCCATCGGGAATCAATCATATATGTCTGAATCTAGTAATCCACATGGATATGTAATCACTACATCTATCAACTGTAAAGATAGATGCTTTTGTACTGCTAATGATATAAGTTACCGGAAAGAGATTCCACCTCTGGAGAATAGTTGGGTATCTGCATGAACCCTTGTGCTACAATACTTGCTCTATGTTTCACCACCTCGTTGTTCTCAATTTTGTTTTCAGAAGAAAACTGGTGTAGGTATTGCTTATGAATACCTTCTCATTATTTAGCAAGATCATTTCTACCTAGATTATACCCTTTGCTTGAGTTCAGTCCGAGTGTTGTTCACACTTTGCCATGGACATGGTCTTCGGATCTGAATCACTTGAAAGTTTTCTTTTCAATCTAGTTGAGAAATGTATGTCGACAATTGTAGACTTCCGGTTATATGTTTCTCCAAAATCTATATACCAATATATTGTTGATGGAAATATCTAATCCCATGGTGACTGCTCACGATTTCCCAATGCGGTTGAGTCAGGTATTCCGATGTCACGGTCATTGTGTGCACTATGACTTGAGTTGGTGGAGGTTTTCCATCCACTGGGTGTATACTACCCATTAGGTGTCTGTCAACGTGAAGTTGACTTGCATTTACTTATTTGGAGGCCTTGATATCCTTGCTTGCAAGAAGCTGAATCCTGGTGTACTTTTGCCATACATCTCCCCCTGTTGCTTCGAATGGGGAGTGGAGTGGTTGGTATCTTCACTCTTTCAGGCATTTTTTTTTGCAGGACTGTAGGATTGTGTGACACCCTTATAGCCAGTAAATGCATTTGGCAGGTTATTTGCAATGTCTTGCAAACCTTCTGAATGCATGGTTCAGATCTTTGAGTACGTGGAATTGAGGCAGAAATGTGTTGAACGTTCCACTAATTTCTGGCATTCTTTATGGTACTTGAAATCTCCCCTAATGCCTGGAAATATTCCTCATGAATCAGCATACTGGCCTTGAATAACTCCCCATGCGAGGGGCTCGAGGTATTGATGGAAATACAATTATTCCTCACATAGATCCCAACTATATGTTGAGGGGGCAATGATGTATGCCGGGTGGTGATATCGGTATGCAACCGAATTACCGCGGATAGGAAATACATGATAGATATCCAGATATCAAAGATAGAGGGGAATAATATTATGCAGTTTTGTCATGAGCGTGTAAAACTGCATGACTCCAATATAAAGTTGGTAAGTTGCAATTCCAAAGTAAAGATAATGCAATGAGCTTAACTCTTTGGATATGATTCTACCAAACCATTTTGAATCTAGACATTAGGACAAATTGCTAAACTTCAATCCAATGGACATAGAGAAGGCACTCAAGGAGAATTCTTCAATGTTATCCATTCAATTTTCTTGAAATCAATGTCAGGATAATGAGTCAATCAATGTCAGGATAATGAGTACACACTTAAGACCATCATGTAGATATGTCTTTTAGAACCATGGAATACCTGAATAGTCTAGTCAATCAATGGGAAGATCCACTTACCTCAACTTGATGCATTCAAGGAGTCTGAGTGGTTCAACGTAGACTTTAAGGTGTGCGAGCCTTAAAATTAGCTTCCCTGTGTCACTTGCAGTGCACATAAAATCCAAATGTTGTTAGAATTTAGCATCATAATAATCATAAACTATTGGAATTGCTGATAGTTTCGATTTCAACACAATGTCTCAATGACCAAGGCGAGTATGCCAAGTTTGTCATGTACAAGACACTCTGGAAAACTATCTCGTATGCAACGTGTGCTACGGATTGTGTCGTATGTGTAGTACATTCCAGATAATACACAGAGGATGTGCTTGCCATATCCGTTGCATATGGTAAAGAGAAGTTATTTCTCTTTGTTGTCATCATAAGTTTTGATATGGAATCTTTTTTGACGGGTACCTCCATAGTTTAGTAGGGTACGAGTTAAACCTGGAAGCAATAAAACATCCCAACGTTACTCGAGTACCCACATGGATAGTAAATATGACTCGAGTTGAGCCAACAAATACCTCGCCGCGTCTAGCGATTTTAAAATATCTCATTTCTCTCAATGAGAGTGGAAACATTGGACTTCACCGAGTATAGAGTTTGTGGTGCATATGTCCACAAGGCACATATCATTTTTCATCAAATTGACTCCCGTAGTCATTTATATATAGACATGAAGCTTCTCAATATGAAGATCACTCTCAGATATATAGAATACATACAAATGTATTTGTACCAAAGTGTTGATACAATATATTGTGATATACACTATATGATGACAACAATAATCACGTTCATATTAGAACATCTGAAATGGACATAAATAAATAGATCACTAAGGAGATTGAGGGACTAAATGTAGTCTCCAAACATGTCGGTTGATGCATATTCAACCTTCATGTTCTCCGTGCTCATAGGGTCCCGTGACAACTGGATAGTCATTTCATTGCTCGGTTCTAGAAGAACATCATGCAAACAACTAACTTCCATAATGGTGACAGGTTGAAGGTTTGAAGTGAGTTTCAAACCTTTACCCTTGAAGTCCTTTGCGTCCTGGTGGCGTGGCTTGGATTGCACGCGTTATCCCTTGGGATGCAAGACTGATCTTGATGTCCATGACCAGCTTAGTGAGTTGTGGCCATTGGGGGCAAGAGCCTAAAATTACTTAGCCATCGATTACTTATAGGGCCAAACCAGAGATAATTAATTTATGAATAGTAAATTAAACACCATCATGGTTAGTCTTGTAATGAATTTTTGAAAAGAAACGAGAGAGGGAGACAAAGAAGTAAAAGTGAATAGTTGTTTTCATTGATGATGGCATTTACACACATATATATAGCCCTGAAGGGATGCGACCGAAGGGATGTGAGGCAACCGCCTCGGTTAGAAAAATCAGGGATTAATAGAATTAATTAAATCATAACAGTATGCGTGCTGCTAGCATACAAGTTAGCAGCGTCTGTGTTTACTCAAACACTGCTAGTGACAAGATTATATTAAATTGCCTTTATATAGCAGAACAACCTCATATAAGTTACACGATTGGAGATGTAACTGCAAACTGTGTACATTACATGCATGTATCCAAATTTATGTCACAAAAATAACAACATTAACATGTCTCATTCAACACCGGAAAACTTTTATGTAACACTTTGAAATTTTAACCTCTTATTCAAGTGGGCACATAATGATACCATACAAAGTTTCAATTTTTCTAAACATCGTTTAATTTTGTAAAATTCAAAAACTATTTAAAAACATGATGTGCTTGAATAATCCCGTACAAATATTCAGATTTTTTATTAATTTCATCAAACACGACTAAATATACAATATAAAACTTTTATAGCATAAACTTGGAACGCAAAAATCCCATAATTGTGCTTAAAATCTAAATGTTAAAATATTACTAGCGGCGTCCACGTCCAAGCTCAAGTTGCTAGTAGAAGCACTAGCAGCGCGCTGACGAGTAGGGACGCTTCTAATGACCATTGATGTAACTATTTTAATATTCCAAACCAAAATTCATATAGTTGATGTGCTTTAATTTTTCAATTACTTTCATCGAAAACAACTAAATGTATGTTAATTTTTTTTGGCATATAAAGCCCCATAATCATGTTTGAAATTATGAAATGCTAGCATGTGCACTACTAGAATACAAGCTAACGTCGTCTGCGTTTACTCAAATGCTGCGAATAACAAAATTACATTAAATTTCTTTAAAATAGCAGAACAACCTCACATGAATCTCAAGATTGGAGATGTAACTGTGAATTGTGTACATTACATGTATACAAATGTTTTAAGTCATGAAAATAACAGCACTGCTATGTCTCTCTCAAACCAGACAGTTTCCCCCATCGAAACGAATCTCCCATGGATATCGATCCCTTCGGTTTGGAAGCAACATATATCAAAACTAGCGAGTAACACACTGAAATTTTAACCACTTATTTAAGTGATCACATAACAACACTATGCAAAGTTACAATTTTTCCAGGCACAACTTATGCTTGGCAATATAATTAAAAGAAAATAGAACTTAACTACGGCAGGAGTATATGCTTGATATAGACTCCACTTGGTTGGAGTTAAGAAAGCACCACACATGTTGCTGGCATTGATCACCGCACCGCCTGATCAGTACATATGCCGGTGGAAATTAATACTACTGTTTTGCTTTTAACGATGCATGGCATGGCAGAAGGATAGATCGGAATACTACTGTTTTGCTTTTAACGATGCATGGCATGGTGGAAGGATAGATCGGTCGTACTCAAAATTTACTCCATATCGTGTCCATGTCCGTCCCTTTTTTTGTGTTTGACAACGACGTTCTACCTACTCACCACTGGCCCTTCTTCCAGATCTGCACACTACACTGTGGACTGTGGTTGCTCGCACACAGGTTCCATACGTTCACACGCGAAGAAAATCACGTCGGAATTATTTGCAGAAGCTTCTGCTCATACTAATGTAGTAGATGTGAACACTTTTTGAAAAACAATATATGTAGATGTGAACAAAGAAGCGTCACATGCGTGCAGTGGAGTGGACGCGGCCGAGCGATCCATGATCCATCGTACGGTCCCCAGCGCCCAACCACCGGCATGCGCATGCATGCATGCCCCACTGGCTACGTACGACGTACGCGCATGGACACGTGGATGCACGCACCACCGTCCGCCACCCTGCAATGCAATGCCGCAACACCTATCTTCTTCCTGGCCATCTCTCGCCCGCCGGCTATTTATACCCAGCTCCACGGAGTTCCAATCCATCTCCACAAGCGCCATCACCACACAAGCTAATCAAGGTCTCAGCTCCTTCCGAGCTCCACGATTTCCAGCAAGCAAGCCGAAGCACTAGATCCTCGATGGCTCGCATGGCACTGCTCGCCGTGTTCGCCGTGCTCGCGGCACTGGCTGTGGCGGAGATGGCGTCTGGGGCGGTGACCTGCGGCGACGTGACGTCCGCCATCGCGCCGTGCATGTCCTACGCGACGGGGAAGGCGTCGGCACCGTCGGCGGGGTGCTGCAGCGGGGTGAGGACCCTGAACGGCAAGGCGTCCACCTCGGCCGACCGGCAGGCGGCGTGCCGCTGCCTCAAGAACCTGGCGGGGTCGTTCAAGGGCATCAGCATGGGCAACGCCGCCACCATCCCCGGCAAGTGCGGGGTCTCCGTTTCTTTCCCGATCAACACCAACGTCAACTGCAACAAGTACATCCTCCACTCCTAACTTGAAAGAATATGTTCTACTCCCTGCATAACGAAATGTATGAGCGTTTAGATCACTACGCTCCGTATAGAGGGAGTACTCATTAGCCATTTAATCGTTAATTAGTAAGTAAGTACTGAGGCTAATCGTTGAGCTTTTGTCTGTGTGTGTTTGCAGCATTCACTAAGTTATCGGTCAGCATCATCACACCAGGCTCTACATGGATAGCTAGCCGACGCGGTGTGTCTACTGTTGCTACTTCTGCATATGTTCGTTGCTGCTTTCCGCATGTGTTCGACCTCCATCTTTTGCCCTTGTTACAGATCGAGCAGATTACTGATCGAATCATCAATAAAATAATGTGTTGAGCTTAAGTTTTTATGACACTCACTGTTATCAATAATGATTATAAACTAGTATCATGCCCGCATGTTGATGCTGGAAATTTTAGCAAGTGTTATTAACGTCTTTGTTTGTACCAACACGGCACATTCGTAATTCTGTAACTAAATCCAAGGAAAAAAACTTGCCGATGTCAACTTAATTACCGAATCAAGTGATGATTTTCTGACCACCGGCAAAGGCAACATAATTAACTTGCATATAATTCTTATACGTGATCAAATGAAGATGTGGTGTTCATCCCCTCCAAAGTAACAACAATCTTTGCAACATGGGATACTATCAAAAGCTCCTACAACGATATAAGAGCAACTCTAGGAGACCCCGCATTTTGCCGACCCGTAAAAGGGGTTTGCAGGTCGCACGGGGACGGTTATGCAGGCCGAAATTTGCGGCGGCAGACTAGAAATCGCAAACAAACACCTAAATTTTAAAAAAAGTTGTTTCGCGCGAGAAATTTTAAGCAACAGCTCGCCGGAGCTCGCTCGCATACATGGTTCTTCTTCGCATAATAAGTTCATACACGCCACATACATACGTAGAGGTTATATATGCTAGACAGGGCCTACGCTACTGCATCACTGCAACAAAATTGAGCTCACCAGAGCTCCTGCGGTAGCTGCCCACCGGCGGCGATCAGCCGGAGTCGGAGGAATCGGAGCCGAGGTCGACGAAGAGCTTCGCCTGCTCCTCCTTCATCACGCGCAGGTCGGCCTCCTTCGATGCGTGCGCCTGCGATGCCGCGAGGCCCAAATCGAGGAAGAACCGCTCGTACTCGAGCTCGCGCCAGATGCGCTCTTCCATCTCCTGCAGCTCCCTCGTCGACTGCTCGAGGACGACGCGCTCGAGGAGCTCTTCCTGCCCCGATGGGAGGTAGTCCTCGGGTCCGATGACGCCTCGGCGCGGCGGCGCATCGGGCACGGCCTCCTCCGGCTCCCTCTTTCACCAGAACGAGCCGCGAGCTCGATGCGCCCACGGATGAGCTCCCCGCGGACCAGTGGCCGGATGAGCTCCCCGCGGACCAGTTACCGGAGGAGGCGCGGCGGCGACGGGCGCCCTCGAGCTCGAACTCGTCGAGCTCGCGCCGGTCGAATGCCGGCGGTGGCCGGGCACCCTGGTTGAGCCACCGACGCGCCCCCCGCTTGCGCGCGGCGTCAAATCTGGCGCGGCAGCGGCGCTCCGCCTCATCCCCCGAGTCGGCCATGGTGGTTCAAGGCTCGCCGGCGGCGAGAAATCGAGCGGCGCGGTGGGGAATTGGAGGGGAACGCGGCGGCGGGAGGATAGGGTTTCGAACTGCATCTGCCCCGCAAACCCGCAGTTATAGTGGCTCGGGGTTTGCGTTTGCGGGCTGCGGCAAAAAAATTTACGGGCCGGACACCGATGCGGCTCTGGTCTGGCCAGAAAAATGGGCCGAGCCCGTATAATCGCCGGAATTATGCGGGTTTGCGCCGGATGCAGGGTCTGCTAGACTTGCTCTAACAACCAGACCAGAGCAGCGACACCATTGCCCATATACCTGCACAAAATCGACTAACTTCGATTTTCAAAAGCCCCTTTAGTTTCCCATCCAAAGAGGTGGAAATTCGTGAGCATTGAATGTACTTGGCCAAGGATGATCCACGAGATTAGAGGTTGTCGAACACAAAATCTTCATGAAAAAGCCTAAGAAGCACTCCAAGAAGGCACAAAAGATCATACCAATAAAAGCAGAAGATACCATAATACAAGCTCATCAAATCCTCATGAATGCATCTGCAAGAACATAAACCCAAAACCCATAAGATCAAACCGGCGGAGACACAACATCTACCATTCTATGGCGATGCTCAGTAAGGCACTGATGCATCATAGGAAGAACCAGAGCGCTTTTATTCTCAACGGTATTGCACCCTCTGGGTGAATATCGCCGACACGGACTATAAATTTTATACCATCGTAAATTTCCGAACATTCCAAGGAGAACCAGAGCGCACGGCTAGAGGTGAGGGAACCTGTGAGATCTCAGTTGCATCTCAAACTCTTGTCATTGTCGCCTTGTTTATTTTCCTAGGTACCGTTTAAGAGGAGAAAAGCCGATTGAGTTGGCCTGATTAGAGCTAGTCGGGTTTCGGATAAGTATTAATCTTTCCCATTTTCTTATTATTCCTCAACTTTTCTAAATAGTTAAATACATTATTTTCAAGGCTTAAAAATCCAAGAAAAACTCATAGGTTTCATATATGTTATTTCCGTTTCCAAAAAAAATTCAATGGGTACTTGACAGTCATTTATATTCAACCTAAGTTCTGCCCCAAATTTTGATTTAAAATGTAAGTAGGTGAGATGACCTCAAAATTGATGAAAATTTTACTAGAACTACTCACTACCATATAAGCCTCAAATATTGATTTTCATGAAATCTCATCAAGGAACTTATCACCAACAATATAATTTATAATTCTATAAATATTTGAATTTGAACAATTATCACTTCATTCAAATATCAAAATTATTCTAAATAATTGAAATTAATCAAAGGGGTTTATTATGGCATGGAGGGCCTAGGAAAAATACTAGGCCAATTGTTTGGTGACATTTAGTTTGCAACACCAATTTAAGAACTCATTTGAGTAATTATGCAATGCTTTTGGTTTACTAATATTGTTTTAACTATGCATTTATATGAGGATGGCATGAATTGAGATATAATACATGCTGACTCCAAAGTTTCGATCAATAAGGCGGAGATGCTTGCCACCATAAATAAAATCTTTAGAGGCTTCTTCTGGGCGGGGAGCTCGGCGGTGAATGGTGGGTAGTGCACGGTTGCCTGGAACATCGTTTGCACACCTAAGTGGGCTGGTGGCCTAGGGTTACTTGACTTGCATTGGATGAATACAACATTTAGGGTGAGATGGTTGTGGCTGCGGAGGGTTGTTGGAGAGAGGCTGCAGGCGGAGTTTGACATTAGTATTTCGGCATAATCCTTGGCAGTTTATCGAGCGACAGTTTTCGTTGATGTAGGGAATGGAAGAAGCACATACTTCTGGGAAGAGAGTTCAGGAAATCGCCCCAAGAATTTATGAGCGCATGCGTCCTAGAGTTAGGAGCTCCAGGACAGTGGATGAGGCCCTAGCTGGACTTTGGCCGAGAGGTATTGGGTCGGATCTCAGTGCTGAGGAGATTGGGGATTACTTGCAGCTGTGGCACCTGGTGTCGGGCGTGGAACTTAGACACAGTGTGGACGACTTGGTGCACTGGGCATGGGAGGCTTCTGGATAGTATTCAACCAGGTCAGCTTACGCGAGTTGTTTTTACGTTCGGGAACATGACCTTGCAGCAAGGACGGTTTGGGACTGCCCGGCTCCGCTATGTTGCAAGCTGTTCAGGTAGGTCGCTTTCAAGAATAGGTGTTGTACCTCTGATCGGCTGGCGAGGCGCGGATTGCCACATCAGGATGTTTGCCGGCTATGCGCTCAACTGCTGGAAACCATTGATCATCTGTTTGTTGCCTGCGTTTTCGCAAGTGTCGTCTGACATTCGGTGTTTGCATCGTGGGGTATCAAGGCTTGGGCACCATGTACAAAAGGAATGGACCGTCTCTTGCCGTGGACAGCTTTGTTGCAAACACCACCTCCGATGAGGAAGGACCTGCATACTCTCACTCTTCTCGTGTGTTGAGAAATCTAGAAGCACCGCAACGCAATAGTCTTTTGACAAATGGTTCTCCTTCCATCACGGTGGTGCTCGGCAGGATCTATGAGGCGGGGCAGACTTGGGCTACAGCAAGGTTGTTTCATGGAGACATGTCCTTATTTCATCAGAGGTTGTTTAGGCAGGTCTTTAGCGAGTAATCCATGTAACCTGGCCTAAGTGCCCCGTTGTAGCTCCATGGACGGGTGTCTTACCCTTTCTTCTATGAATATATGATACATATGCTTATGCGTATCTAAAAAATAGGTTTACAACATGGGTCACTAAACACCACGTTGGTCCGGCAAAAGGAGGCAAACTGGGTTCGGGAGTAGGATAACTGTTAGGAGAATAAACACGACGTGGCATGACACATATAACCGATAGACGGTTCCAACCTGGTAGATTACTCTAAAAATATTAGGAGTAAAAAGCCGGTAAATTTTTTCTTAAATGGGGCAATCCGGATGAGAAGTTGTTGTGGGCTAACTGATGTAAAAAATGTTAAAGTAAGGAGTAAAAACTGGAATTCACTCGTATTATAATGTCATGAATATGCCTTTCGAGACTCTAATCTAAACATATGATTTACAAATACTCCATTGAGGTTTTTAAAGTTTGACTCAAGACATTAAAAAGAGTTACTTGTTTGTGATGTGTAGGGAACATATTACTATAACTAAAAGAAGAATATTTGAATCATATACATACTACATACAAATCTTCATGATATACTCCGTATGAAGTCACTACAGTAGGAGTATATGCGTGAAGTATACTCCACTGGGTTGGAGTTAAGAGAGAACCGCATGTTTATGGCATTGATCACTCTGCACCGCCTGATCAATGCATATGCCGTTGGAAATTAATACTACTCTTTTCTGTGAAATCGGTGGAAATTAATACTACTTCACTAGTCATAGATCCTAACTTTTCCTTTCCCCCGCAAGAAAAAAAAACTTTTCCTTCAACGATGCATGGCATGGTAGATGGATAGATCGATCGTACACATAATTTACTTCGTGTCATGTTCATGTCCGTCCCTTTTTTCTGTTTGACAACGACGGTTACCTACACTGGTCCTTCTTCCAGATCTGCACACGGCACTTTTTTTAGTGAAATTGCTATCCCGGTACACGTGGCTCACTAGCTCGATACTGGTCTACACGTTCACACAAACAAAATCGCATTGAAATTATTTGCACGCAGAAGCTTTTGTTCACACGTGTCGCACCTATCCCTTATCATTTAGGATAAAAGGATTCTGGCAATTGCCGCACATGGCAACTTTCGTTACCCGGGGTAGCAATTTCAGTTGTGAAGCACGAAAACTTTTTGTTTGAATGGCAAGTTTTATTTTGTTTTTTGGTTTCGTTTTATATGGCAATTTTAGTTGTAAAAACGTCAAAACGGTGTTACTTTGTGACATACGTATGGCACTTATCATTTAGGATAAAATAAGGAAATGGTTTGGCGCCAGTCGCCTCAAAATAACGAAACGGTCGATCGATTCTCCCTCCACTTATCTCAACCGTTGGATCAAATTTTAATGAGCACTGCTCATATTCAACCTCCAAACGATACATTTTTTCTTATTCTTCTCTCACCCTGCTGATCCAGTCTAGGCCTAACGGATTGCCTCCGCTGCCTGTAAACGCTGGCGCTCCCATGACAGACTCGCGCCCCGGCCTCGCTCAACCGCCGCCTGCCATCTCTTTAACCCCGGTAATGAGTAGTTTTTTTTCTGATGAATTTGCATCACCCCAACCTCTAAGATAGAAAATGAAGTCGCCTGCTAGCCTAAGGTAGACACTAGGGCCGACTCGGTGTCTACTATTGCTGCTCTCTGCGTCTGTTCATTGTTGTTTTCTGCATGTGTTCCACCTCCATCTGTTGTCCTTGTTACAGATCGAGCAGATTACTGATCGAATCATCAATAAAATAATGTGATGAGCTTAAGTTTTTATGACATTCGCTGTTATAAAAATGATTATAAACTAGTTTCTTGCCCGCATGTTGCTGCTGGAAATTTTAGCAAGTGTTATTAATGTCTTCAATACCAACGCGGCACATTTGTAATTTTGTAACTAAATGCAAGGGAAAAAAACTTGACGGTATCAACTTGCTGAATCCAGTGATGATTTTCTGACCGGCGAAGGCAACATAACTAACGACTTACATATGATTCTTATACGAGACCAAATGAAGATGTGGTGTCCAAAAAAATATTCTATGATTAAGCTCCCAAGAGCGGATATGGAAAGGAAAATTGAGAGAAACGAGACTTGTTCTGGGTTGTGATGGTAACCATTGGAATGTTACTACTTCTCAATACATATGCTTATTATGGGGTGAAAATGTGCAAAGGAGAATGTATGTGGTCTATCGTCCTGCACTCTGGGGAAAGCATCATGTGATACCACACTATTAGTGATACCATGATCCCACTACATAATAAACTCGGAAGTTTATAAAAATCTGAAAAATTGTGAATGTTCACATATCCACAATCTCTAAATGTCCCAAATCCGAATTCTATCTAAATACAAATGAAAAGATAAATCTAGACGTGAATAGTGTCCGGTGGTGCAACCAAAGCAACCCCGTGAGTTTTATTCCGTTGTCTTGGTGCATTTGTTCTATCGCCCATGTGCAGGTCTACCATAAGTCTTAATAATTTATATGTTTTTGCTATTCAATTTTGTCAACTATAGTTTTAAAATCATCAAGATCAAGTGCACCTAAGGCACAAAAGCAGAAGATGACCTATGGGGTGCCATCGCAGCACCCCCACCAGGAACGAATGTTGGGCATCTGGCAACTGTGATTCATCCTCAAAAGTTAGTGGCTAAAAACCCATCCCAAAATTAATTCCCAAATTCATAGGCATTGGGAGATTGGCATCTAACAGATCCCAAACTTAATTCCCAAAAAATCATAGGTATTGGGAGTTTGACATCTAACCCATCCCAAGAACTTAGTTCTCTAAAACAAATCCTTCGCTATTTATCACTTCGTCTTGCAGACTTTATATCACATTTGAACTAATTTTCCACAAGATTCGCGTGGAACTCCATGCGGCGTTGCGCCCTCCCAGCGCTAACTCCTTGGGAATGGCTAGCTCGGCTGTTATTCATCCTCAAGGCCAAGGGCGGCTTTAAGTTTGAGAGGGCAACGGACTTGGTACCGGCTAGTCTCAAACCTGACTATCTATCAAGCCCAGTTGAGTGTACTCTATGCATCTTCTTGAAAAACTGAGCAGGACGGTTAAAATTTCATCATACATTCAATTCAATCCTTCTTATGGGCAGCCAAAAATAATAATAAATAGTTCGCCTAACTTTCAATTGCACTTGGTTTGTGCACCAAGGACACAACAGGTCATCGTATTTTGCATGTACAGAAAAAAAATCTAATAGTTCACCTAACTTTTTGGTTGCATTTGGTCTCTGCGCAAGGACGTGACGGGTCATCTAGCTTGGATGAAAAGTTGTGAACGGCTAATTAGTGTCAAAAATGCCAAAGTAACGGGTAAAAAGTTTAATTCACTCAAGTTATGTTATAAGCCAAATGTAAACGTACTATTATTTACTTGTTCACAATCAAAACAGTTGAAACAATATTTTATTCAAAGTTCAAACACATTACTGGATGTAAGCTATAAATATAACAAAATCACCATTGAATAGTGCCGAACAGTAACGTTACTATTCACTACTAAATTTGTTTTTTCGTAGCTCCCATTCCATAATGTTTTGCAACTTGGAATTTCGCATAGCAATAAAACATCACCCTCTTAGCATCCCTTTTTTTCAAAACTATTAATGATGGTTTCCATGAAGTTTTCATGATATGTTTGTTTTCATATGATATTCTTCGTAGGAGATGCTTGATATACACTCCACTTAGTTGGAGTCAAAGAAATAAAGCACCCACGTTGCTGGCATTAATCACTCTGCACCGCCTGATCAGTACATTTGCCGGTGGAAATTAATATGTACACTTCATTAGTCATAGATCCTAGCATTGCTTTTCTCAATGCATGCATGGTAGGTGGATAGATCGATCGTACACATAATTTACTTCATATCATGTTAATATCCGTCCCATTTTGCGTTTGACAACGACGATCGGACGCGGAGGTTTGGTTTCTAGGTGTATCTAAACCCTATATGAAAGAAAATTAGTAATTCAATAAAAAGTCAACAGAATTTGAAAATATATTTTTAAATAAACTTGAGCTTTCATTGTACTTGTGAGAAAAATTCCATAAAAAGAAAATCTCCCTTTGACTTCTTTTCAAAAAAGATATTTTTTAGCTAAAATAGTACTCCGGTGATATTAGTGTGAATAGTCACCTATAATAGCAAATAAATTTTATCTCTTTTGCCCTGAAGTCAATGTTGGTTTTTTTCTGAAAATTTATATACTTGTGCGAAGGAAAGTCAAGTTTATTCTAAAAAAACTTCTAAACTATTTTCACTTTTTGTTTAATTATTCAAAAAATTCTATATATGGGGTGTATATACAACCAGGTTCTGAAGTGTATTTCCCAACGACGGTCCACCTACTTAGGGCATCTCCAATGGCAACTCGTAAATTTTCCCCCACATCCGTCCGCAGACGAGGGGAGGGGGACCAGTCCGTGGACACGGATGCAGCAGGATGCCATCCAAAGTTAGCCACATACATTTCAAAAAAAAATTCAACAAAACAGATGAAATTCATGCAAACACGGTCAGATTTCATACAAACAAGACAACTTTCATACAAACATGGTGGATTTAATTACTTTTCAAACATATATACAGGAGTAAAAAACACGGTGGGTCGTTGACGCAGCCGGGGACGAGGCCAGCGAGGCAGACCACAGGGCTGCCGTGTAGACGCGGCGAAGGCGGGTGGCGATGGAGAGGTCCCGGTCGGAGCTGGGCCGCGACGGCCGGCGCAGGGCGACGGGCGGGTAGATGCGTGGACCATGGCCGTGAAGGGCCGCCTGTCACGCGAGGCCGCCGGGTCGGTGTAGGAGCCGGCCGGTCGTGCAGGTGTTGGAGTAGAGGCACACGGTGGTCGACGGCGGCGGGAGACGCAAACTGATCTTAGATCAAAAAACCAAAAAATAAAACGCCGATCAAGATGATCGGCGGGAGAGAGAAAAACCCTGAGCAAGGGCTCTGGAAAAAGACTCTTTAGGGTAACCGGTCAACATGACCGGCGGACGAACCCTAGGTATGGGCAGTGGCCCCCGGCGGCGATCATGAAGACCGACCACCGGGGGCGGCACGGAGCGGAAGGGACGGGTGACGGCTAGTGTTGGATCGGTTAGGCTGATACCATGAGAAATTAAATTCAATTAATTATATTACTTAAGAACTCCCACTTAGATAGACATCCCTCAAGTCATCTAAATGATACGTGATCCAAATCAACTAAACCTTGTCCAATCATCACGTGAGATGGAGTAGTCATCAATGGTGAACGTCTCTATGTTGATTATATCCACTATATGATGCATGTTTGACCTTTCAGTCACTAGTGTTCCGAGGCCATGTCTGTACATGCTAGGCTCGTCAAGTTTAACCCGAGTATTCCGTATGTGCAAAACTGGCTTGCACCCATTGTATTTAAATGTAGAGCTTATCACTCCCGATCATCGCTTGGTGTCTCAGCACAAAGAACTTTCGCAATGGTGCATACTCAGGGAGAACACTTATACCTTGAAATTTAGTTAAGAGATCATCTTATAATGCTACCGCCGTACTAAGAAAAATAAGATGCAAAAAGATAAACATCACATGCAATCAAAAATATGTGACATAATATGGCTATCATCATCTTGTGCTTTTGATCTCCATCACCAAAGCAACGTAATGATCTCCCTCGTCACCAGCTTGACACCTTGATCTCCATCGTTGCGTCGTGGTCATCTTGCCAACTATTGCTTCTATGACTATCGCTACCGCTTAGTGATAAAGTAAAGCAATTACATGGCGTTTGTGTTTCATACAATAAAGCGACAACCATAAGGCTCCTGCCAGTTGACAATAACTTCTACAAAACATGATCATCTCATACAACAACGTATATCACATCATGTCTTGACCATATCACATCACAACATGCCATGCAAAAATAAGTTAGACGTCCTCTACTTTGTTGTTGCATGTTTTACGTGGCTGCTACGGGCTTCTAGCAAGAACCATACTTACCTACGGCACAAAAACCACAACGGTGATTTTATCAAGTTTGCTGTTTTAACCTTCACAAGGACCGTCCGCAGTCAAATTCGATTCAGCTAAAGTTGGAGAAAAGACAGCCGTCATCCACCTTTATGCAAAACTAGTTGCATGTCTGTCGGTGGAACCGTGTCTCGTGCACGTGGTCATGTAAGGTTGGTCCGGGCCGCTTCATCCAACAATACCGCCAAATCAAAATAAGACATTGGTGTAAGCAGTATGACGATCACCGCCCACATCTCTTTGTGTTCTACTCGTGCATATCATCTACGCATAGACCTGGCTCGGATGCCACTGTTGGGAAACGTAGCATGCAATTTCAAAAAAATTCCTACGCTCACGCAAGATCTATCTTGCAGATACATAGCAACGGGAGGGGGAGAGTGTGTCCATGTACCCTCGTAGACCGAAAGCAGAGGCTTTTGCTTAACGTGGTTGATGTAGTCGAACGTCTTCACGTTCCGACCGATGAGTACAGAACATACGACACCTCCGAGTTCTGCAGACATTCAGCGCGATGACGTCCCTCGAGCTCTTGATCCAGCAGAGGGTCGAAGGAGTAGATGATTTTCGTCAGCACGACGGCGTGGTGACGGTGATGGTGATGTGATCCGTGCAGGGCTTCACCTAAGCATTGCGAGAATATGACCGGAGGCGTAAACTGTGGAGGGGGGAGCCGCACACGGCTTGGAGCAATTGCTGTGTCTTCTAGGGGCACCCCGCCTAATATAAAGGAGGGAGGGAGAGGAGGCCGGCCCTAGGCGCGCCCCAAGTGGGAGGAGTCCCACTTGGGCTCCTAGTAGGATTCGCCCCCCCTCGTTTTATCGGAGGGGGAAAGGGGGAAGGAGAGGCAGTAGGAGAAGGAAAGGTGGTGCCTCTTCCTTTCATCGTAATTGCACCGATGAGGGAATATTGAATGCCCTCGACCGTCATTACATACAGAGCTTCAGGGAACTATCATATGTAGTACAAAAGTATTGTGCGATGGAAAGCACATGGAGGGCCCAGAAAACCCAATTGGAGCCCGCTGCCTTTAAGCAGTGTGCGGCCCGGACTAAACGGATACACCCTGGCGGTCACCCGACCACCAGTCGATGGGCAGGAAAAATAAAACCTTCATAGGACATAGGTCTATTCTGGACGAACTCCTTGACAAGCCCTGCCCGATACATGCCACTCTGCGCACAGACCCAACCCATAGCCTTCAAGCATGTTGGGTACTCCGACAAGTAGCAAAAAGTGGAGAGGCCATCCTCACCACCACTCCAGATAAATACTCTCCAGAGAAGGATGACTTTAATGTCCTCACGGTCTTTGAGACCTTCTCTTCAAATAATCGGCGCAAATGGGTGCTCGGCGACCTCGCCGAAGTCCACCAAGTTACCACACTGAGCCCATGGAACGACACAGCAATAACCTTTACGGACAAAGACGAACCAAAGGCTCGGTCAGTCCGAGCACCCACCGCCCTAGTACTAAACCCCATCGTGGATGATTTTCAGCTCACTATAGTGCTCATGGACGGCGGCAGTCGGCTTAACCTTATCTAGGAAGACACACTCGACAAAATGCATATGGATAGATCATGCATTGAGAAAAGCAATACCGCCTTTCGAGGCATTATCCTCAATCGAGAAGCATGATGCTCTGGGAGAATTAGACTGGATGTGGTATTCGGCATGCCTGAGAACTACATATCCGAAGAGTTGCTCTTTCATGTTGTCACCTACAACAGTGGGTACCATGCAATCCTGGGATGGGACGCCTTTTCATGCTTCCAAGCCATACCCCATTATGGGTACATGAAGCTTAAAATGGCCGGACCCGACGGAATCATAACAATTTCGAGCGACCCAGACAAAGCCCTTCGTGCCAAAATCAAAACCGCATCCTTGGCCCTCCAGCCGCTATCCAAAGCCCTAGCGGCTTAAGAATTAACCACCCTACGCTACACAGTGGATAGGGATGGTGTGATTCTCGATAAGAGATCCAAATCCACCTCTTTCAAGCCAGCTGAGGAAATAGTTAAATTCCAAGTGCAGCCGACGGACCCTAACAAGACAACATCTATCGGAGCACGCTGGATTCGGCAGTGGACGCCGCCCTTCGCACATTCTTGCGAGAGAATTGGGATATTTTTGCCTGGCACCCCTCAGACATGCCCGACATCCCACGTAGTCTGGCTGAACACAGTCTCAATGTAATCAAGGGATTCAAACCCGTGAAGCAGACACTACGGCGATTCTCCGAACCCAAAGCGTCAAGCCATGGGAGAAGAGTTAGCCAAGTTGCTAGAGGCTGGGTTTATAAGGGAAATTAAACATCCAGATTGGTTAGCCAACTTGGTTATGGTACCAAAGAAGGACAAATCCTGGCGCCTGTGGGTCAATTTCAGAGACCTCAACAAGGCTTGCCCTAAAGACCCCTTCCCATTGCCCCGCATCGACCAAATCATTGACACAACTTCAGGACAAGATTCTTTGTGATTCCTTGATGCCTATTCCGAATACCATCAGATTCAGGTGAGGAATCGGATCAGGACGCAACCATGTTCATCACCCCTTATGGTCCCTTCTGCTTCAACATTATGCCCTTTGGGCTCAAAAACGCTGGGGCTACCTACCAGCGTATGATTCAAACTTGATTGAAAAAAAATTGGCAAAACAGTCGAAGGATACGTAGATGACATGGTCATCAAGACAAAGCGCGTCGACACACTGGTGGACGATATCCGCCTCACCTTCGACAACCTCCGAACATACGACATACGGCTTAATCTGGAAAAATGTGTCTTCGGAGTACCAGCCGGAAAATTGCAAGGGTTTATTGTTCCCCATAGAGGAATTGAAGCAAACCCGGCCAAAATCCGAGCTCTATCACAATTGGCTATACGAACAGACCTAAAGCAAGTCCAAAAACTAGCAGGGTGCGTTGTGGCCTTAAGCCGTTTTATCACCAAATTGGGAGAAAAAGCATTACCACTCTACAAGCTATTATGACGCACTGATAATTTTGAATGAACAGACGATGTAACAGCCGGATTGGAAGAAATCAAGGCTCTACTCACAAGCAACCCAATCCTAGCTGCCCCAAGTGTTAGTGAGCCTATGTTATTATACATCTCGGCAACTAACCAAGTAGTTAGTGTTGTACTCGTCGTCGAATGAGGGGAAGAGGGACATAAATTCCCCACCCAAAAACCAGTCTATTATGTATCAGAGGTCTTTACACCTTGCAAATTCGATACCCCCACTATCAGAAGATAGCCTACACAGTCTTCATGGCATCCCGAAAACTACGACACTACTTTCAAGAGTGTTCGGTCACAGTGGCATCCCAAGTACCACTCAATGACATTATCAATAACAGGGACGCCACTGGGCGCATAGCCAAATGGGCCATCGAGCTTTTACCATTCGAAATAGTATACAAGCCACACCGGGCTATTAAATCCCAGGTGTTGGCCAACTTTGTCGCCAAATGGACGGATGCCGAACTCCCTAAAGAGTATAGCTCATACTCCAATTGGATTATGTACTTTGATAGTTCCAAAATGCTGGCCGGCCTGGGGACTGGCGTCATCCTAACATCTCCTATGGGGGACACAGTCTGCTATGTATTACAAATTATGTATACGGACTCCAACAATGCCGCCAAATATGAGGCGCTGCTACATGGTCTTCGCATGGTTGTCTCCATGGGTATACAACGCATGAAGGTGCGCGGTGATTCCAACCTCGCAATATCCCAGGTCAATGGAGAGTTCAGCGCAAAGGACCAAAAAATGGCGGCATATGGAAACGCCATATTAAAAATACCAGCTCGGTTCAAAGGACCTGAGTTTCATCACGTCGCTCGAGAGAGTAATCAGGAAGCCGATATCCTCGCTCATATGGGCGCTAAGCGTGACCCTGTGCCACCTAACACTTTCGTGGAAAGGCTCTTTAAGCCATCCGTAGTATGGCAGGGTGAAAGCAGAGAAGGCAGTACGGACTTGATCACACCCCCAGCTGCCGAACACAATGCAGACAACGTTGGGGGTCTGGATATCGAGATAACACCCTCTGCTCATGAGATCATGGTTGTTGTCGCCCCTGGACCGAACCATTCCTGGCCTACCTTAATAGGCAGGAACTTCCCAACGATCAAAATGAAGCTCGATGCATGAGGGTGAACTATACAAAAAGAGCACTACCGGAGTACTCTAAAGGTGTATCTCTGAAGAGGAGGGAAGGCAACTCTTGGTAGAAATACATGCTGGCCTGGGTGGTCATCACGCCGCAGCTTGAGCCCTTGTAAGCAAGGCGTTCAGGATAGGTTTTTTCTGGCCCATGGCTCGAGCAGATGCTCAAGCCCTTGTCCAGCATTGCGTGGGCTGCCAGCTTTTCGCCAATCAAAGTCACATGTCTCCCACCGCATTAAGAACAATCCCCATTACTTGTCCCTTCGCGGTTTGGGGGCTTGATATGGTTGAACCCCTTAAAGGGGGAAGCCACAAAAAGAAATACTTGCTGGTAATGGTGGATAAATTCACTAAGTGGATAGAGGCCAAACCGGTAAAAACAGCTGAGGCAGGGCCAGTGATTGACTTTATATTCGGCGTAGTCCATCGTTATGGTGTCCCGCATAGTATCATCACTGATAATGGCTCCAACTTTATAGCTGATGAGGTGAAAACTTGGTGTGCTAAGTTGGGCATTAAACTCAACTATGCATCCGTATACCACCCTCAAACAAACGGCCAAGTCGAAAGGGCCAATGGTCTGATCATGAGTAGCATTAAGCCTAGACTCATGCGCTCTTTGCGAGAATCATACAAGCACTGGGTTGAGGAACTCGATTTCGTACTCTGGGGACTCCAGACCACACCCAGTCGAACTACCGGATATACACCCTTCTTTATGGTGTACGGCGCAGAGGCCGTATTGCCCTATGACATTATTCATGACTCACCTAGAGTGCGCATGTATGAAGAGAGAGAAGCCGAATTAGATCGGCAGGATGACCTAGACGGACTCGAAGAGGAGCGCGATGTTGCTAAGGCTCGTTCTGTAATTTATCAATAATAGGTCAGGCATTACCAAAGCAGAGAAGTGTGAGCTAAGACATACAATGTTGGAGAACTTGTTTTACGCCTCCTGAAAAATAAAAAGGACAAGCTCAAACCCAAATAGGAGGGGCCCTTCGTCATAGATGAATTCCTTATTGGAGGAGTCTATCGCCTTCGCAATGCAGCGGATAATCGCCTTGAGCTGAACCCATGGAACGCTACCCGGCTCCGAAGATTCTACGCATAGTTAGGCCTCCTTAGGTTTCATCTTAACTAGGTTTTTTCCTTTTTCTCTCCCTTTTTGATTTTTTCCTTTTCCTTCTCAAATGTACGTTCGGATCAACCGCATTATTCGGGGTGCACATCTTTAAATGCATACACCTCACCATACATGGGGGCCTCTTTAACGAAGCACTTTATTGAAAGCTTATAAGCTTCTTTGTCCATGACGATTGTTGCTTCTGCCACTGAAGGGGAACGTAGTAATTTCAAAAAAAATTCCTACGCACACGCAAGATCATGGTGATGCATAGCAACGAGAGAGGAGAGTATGTCCACGTACCCTCGTATCCCGAAAGCGGAAGCGTTATAACAACGCGGTCGATGTAGTCGTACGTCTTCACGGCCCGACCGATCAAGCACCGAAACTACGACACCTCCGAGTTCTAGCACACGTTCAGCTCGATGACGATCCCCGGACTCCGATCCAGCAAAGTGTCGGGGAAGAGTTCCGTCAGCACGACGGCGTGGTGACGATCTTGATGTTCTACTGTCGCAGGGCTTCGCCTAAGCACCGCTACAATATTATCGAGGACTATGGTGGAGGGGGCACCGCACACGGCTAAAAGATCTCAAGGATCAATTGTTGTTGTGCCTTGAGGTGCCCCCTTGCCCCCGTATATAAATGAGCCAGGGGGAGGGGGTCGGCCGGCCAGGAGGGGCGCGCCAGGAGGAGTCCTCCTCCCACCGGGAGTAGGACTCCCCCCTTCCTTGTTGGAGTAGGAGAGAAGGAAAGAGGGGGAGAGGAGGAAGGAAAAGCGGGCTGCACCCCTTGTCCAATTCGGACCAGAGGGGGGCTGCGCGCCTCCTTCCTTTCGGCCTCTCTCCTCTATTCCCGTATGGCCCAATAAGGCCCATATACTCCCCGGCGAATTCCAGTAACTCTCCGGTACTCCAAAAAATACCCGAATCACTCGGAACCTTTCCGAACTCCGAATATAGTCGTCCAATATATCGATCTTTACATCTCGACCATTTCGAGACTCCTCGTCATGTCCCCGATCTTATCCGGGACTCCGAACTCCTTCGGTACATCAAAACTCATAAACTCACAATATAACTGTCATCGAAACCTTAAGCGTGCGGACCCTACGAGTTCGAGAGCAATGTAGACATGACTGAAACACGTTTCCGGTCAATAACCAATAGCGAACCTGGATGCTCATATTGGCTCCCACATATTCTATGAAGATCTTTATCGGTCAAACCAAATAACAACATACGTCGTTCCCTTTGTCATCGGTATGTTACTTGCCCGAGATTCGATCGTCGGTATCTCAATACCTAGGTCAATCTCGTTACCGGCAAGTCTCTTTTCTCGTTCCGTAATACATCATCTCACAACTAACTCATTAGTTGCAATGCTTGCAAGGCTTAAGTGATGTGCATTACCGAGAGGGCCCAGAGATACCTCTCTGACAATCGGAGTGACAAATCCTAATCTCGAAATACGCCAACCCAACATGTACCTTTGGAGACACCTGTAGAGCTCCTTTATAATCACCAAGTGACATTGTGACGTTTGGTAGCACACAAAGTGTTCCTCCGGTAAACGGGAGTTGCATAATCTCATAGTCATAGGAACATGTATAAGTCATGAAGAAAGCAATAGCAATATACTAAACGATCGTGTGCTAAGATAACGGAATGGGTCATGTCAATCACATCATTCTCCTAATGATGTGATCCCGTTAATCAAATGACAACACATGTCTATGGTTAGGAAACATAACCATCTTTGATCAACAAGATAGTCAAGTAGAGGCATACTAGTGACACTCTGTTTGTCTATGTATTCACACATGTATTATGTTTCCGATTAATACAATTCTAGCATGAATAATAAACATTTATCATGATATAAGGAAATAAATAATAACTTTATTATTGCCTCTAGAGCATATTTCCTTCAGTCTCCCACTGGCACTAGAGTCAATAATCTAGTTCACATCAGCATGTGATTTAACACCAATATTCACATCTATATGTGATTAATACCCATAGTTCACATCGTCATGTGATCAACACCCAAAGCGTTTACTAGAGTCAATAATCTAGTTCACATTGCTATGTTATTAACACCCAAAAGAGTACTAAGGTATGATCATGTTTTGCTCGTGAGAAAAGTTTAGTCAATGGGTCTGTCACATTTAGAGCCGTATGTATTTTGCAAATATTCTATGTCTACAATTGTCTGCACGGAGCTACTCTAGCTAATTGCTCCCACTTTCAATATGTATCCAGATTGAGACTTAGAGTCATCTGGATCGGTGTAAAAGCTTGCATCGATGTAACTCTTTACGACAAACTCTTTTATCACCACCACAATCAAGAAACATCTCCTTAGTCCTCACTAAGGATATTCTTGACCGCTGTCCAGTGATCTACTCTAAGATCAAAATTGTATTCCTTTGCCAAACTCAGAGCAAGATATACAATAGGTCTGTTACACAGCATAGCATACTTTATAGAACCTATGACTGAGGCATAGGGAATGCCTTTTCATTCTCTTTCTATTTTCTGCCATGGTCGGGTTTTGAGTCTTACTCAACTTCACACCTTTGCATCATAGGCAAGAACTCTTTCTTTGACTGTTCCATTTTGAACTACTTCAAGATCTTGTCAAGGTATGTACTAATTGAAAATCTTATCAAGCGTCTTGATCTATCTCAATAGATCTTGATGCTCAATATGTAAGTAGCTTTACTGAGGCCTTTCTTTGAAAAACTCCTTTCAAACACTCCTTTATGCTTTCCAGAAAATTCTACATCATTTCCAATTAATAATATGTCATTCACATATACTTATCAGAAAGGTTGTAGTGCTCCCACTCACTTTCTTGTCAATACATGCCTTTCCAAAAGTCTGCATAAAACCATATGCTTTGATCAACTCATCAAAGCATATATTCCAACTCCGAGATGCTTGCACCAGTCCATTGATGGATCGCTGGAGCTTGCACATTTTGTTAGCACCTTTAGGATTGACAAAACCTTCCGGTTGCATCATATACAACTCTTCTTTAATAAATCCATTAAAGAATGCAGTTTTGACATCCATTTGCCAGATTTCATAAAATGTGGCAATTGCTAACATGATTCGGACAGACTTAAGCATCAATATGAGTGAGAAAATCTCATCGTATTCAACACCTTGAACTTGTCGAAAAAAAATTGCGATAAGTTGAGCTTTGTAGATAGTAACACTACTATCAGCGTCCATCTTCCTCTTGAAAATCCATTTATTTTCTATAGCTTGCCGATCATCGGGCAAGACAACCAAAGTCCACACTTTGTTCTCATACATGGATCCCATCTCAGATTTCATGGTCTCAAGCCATTTTCGTGGATCTGGGCTCATCATCGTTTCCTCATAGTTCGTAGGTTCATCATGGTCTAGTAACATGACTTCCAGAACAGGATTACCGTACCACTCTGGTGCGGATCTTACTCTGGAAGACCCACGAGGTTTGGTAGCAACTTGATCTGAAGTTTCATGATCATCATCATTAACTTCCTCACTAATTGGTGTAGGAATCACTATAACTGATTTCTGTGATGAACTACTTTCCAATAAGGGAGAAGGTACAATTACCTCATCAAGTTCTACTTTCCTCCCACTCACTTCTTTCGAGAGAAACTTCTTCTCTAGAAAAGATCCATCTTAGCAACGAATATATTGCCTTCGGATCTGTGATAGAAGGTGTACCCAATAGTTTCCTCTTAGGTATCCTATGAAGACGCACTTCTCCGATTTGGATTCGAGCTTATCAGGTTGAAACTTTTTCATATAAGCATCGTAGCCCCAAACTTTTAAGAAATGACAACTTTTGGTTTCTTGCCAAACCACAGTTCATAAGGCGTCGTCTCAACAGATTTCGATGGTGCCCTTTTTAAAGTGAATGCAACTTTCTCTAATGCATAACCCCAAAAATGATAGTGGTAAACCGATAAGAGACATCATAGATTGCACTATATCCAATAAAGTACGGTTACGACGTTCGGACACACCATTAAGCTGTGGTGTTCCAGGTGGCATGAGTTTGTGAAACTATTCCACATTGTTTTAATTGAAGACCAAACTCGTAACTCAAATATTCTCCTCCACGATCAAATCGTAGAAATTTTATTTTCTTGTTACGATGATTCTCCACTTCACTCTGAAATTCTTTGAACTTTTTCAAATGTTTCAGACTTGTATTAAGTACATATACCCATATCTGCTCAAATCATCTGTGAAGGTCAGAAAATAACGATACTTGCCATGAGCATCAACACTCATTGGACCACATACATCAGTATGTATTATTTCCAACAAGTCAGTAGCTCGTTCCATTGTTCCGGAGAACGGAGTTTTAGTCATCTTGCCCATAAGGCATGGTTTCACAAGCATCAAATGATTCATAACCAAGTGATTCCAAAAATCCATATTTTATGGAGTTTCTTCATGCGCTTTACACCGATATGACCCAAACGGCAGTGCCACAAATAAGTTGCACTATCATTATCAACTTTGCATCTTTTGGCATTGATATTATGATTATGTATATCACTACGATGGAGATCCAACAAACTATTTTCATTGGGTGTATGACCATTGAAGGTTTTATTCATGTAAACAGAATAACAATTATTCTCTGACTTTAAATGAATAACCGTATTGCAATAAACATGATCAAATCATATTCATGCTTAACGCAAATGCCAAATAACATTTATTTAGGTTTAACACTAATCCCGAAAGTATAGGGAGTGTGCGATGATGATCATATCAATCTTGGAACCACTTCCAACATACATCGTCACTTCACCCTCAACTAGTCTCTGTTTATTCTGTAACTCCTGTTTCGAGTTACTAATCTCAGCAATTGAACAAGTATCAAATACTCAGGGGCTACTATAAACACTAGTAAGGTACACATCAATAACCTGTATATCAAATATAACCTTTGTTCACTTTGCCATCCTTCTTATCCACCAAATATTCATGGCATTTCCGCTTCCAGTAACCATTTCCTTTGCAGTAGAAGTACTCAGTTTTAGGCTTTGGTCTAGCTTTGGGCTTCTTCATGGGTGTGACAACTTGCTTGTCACTCTAGTTGAAATTCCCCTTTCTTTCCCTTTGACCTTTTTCTTGAAACTAGTGATCTTGTCAACCATCAACACTTGATGCTCTTTCTTGATTTCTACCTTCGTCGATTTCAACATCACGAAGAGCTCAGGAATCGTTTTCGACATCCCTTGCATACTATAGTTCATCACAAAGTTCTACTAACTTGGTGATGGTGACTAGAGAACTCTGTCAATCACTATCTTATCTGGAAGATTAACTCCCACTTGATTCAAGCGATTGTAGTACCCAGACAATCTGAGCACATGCTCACTAGTTGAGCGATTCTCCTCCATCTTTTAGCCATAAAACTTGTTGGAGACTTCATATCTCTCAACTCGGGTATTTGCTTGAAATATTAACTTCAACTCCTGGAACATCTCATATGGTCCATGACGTTCAAAACGTCTTTGAAGTCCCGATTCTAAGCCATTAAGCATGGTGCACTAAACTATCAAGTAGTCATCATATTGAGCTAGCCAAACGTTCATAACGTCTGCATCTGCTCCTACAATAGGTCTGTCATCTAGTGGTGCATTAAGGACATAATTCTTCTGTGTAGCAATGAGGATAAACCTCAGATCACAGATCCAATCCGCATCATTGCTACTAACATCTTTCAACACAATTTTCTCTAGGAACATATCAAAATAAACATATGAAAGCAAGAATGCAAGCTATTGATCTACAACATAATTTGCAAAATACTACCAGGACTAAGTTCATGATAAATTTAAGTTCAATTAATCATATTACTTAAGAACTCCCACTTAGGCAGACATCCCTCTAATCCTCTAAGTGATTACGTGATCCATATCAACTACACCATGTCCGATCATCACATGAGATGGAGTAGTTTCAACGGTGAACATCAATATGTTGATCATATATACTATATGATTCACGATCAACCTTTCGTTCTCCGTGTTCCGAGGCCATATCTGTTATATGCTAGGCTCGTCAAGTTTAACCTGAGTATTCTGCGTGTGCAACTGTTTTGCACCCGTTGTATTTGAACGTAGAGCCTATCACACCCGATCATCACGTGGTGTCTCAGCACGAAGAACTTCCGCAACGGTGCATACTCAGGGAGAACACTTTTACTATGATAATTTAGTGAGGGATCATCTTATAATGCTACCATCAATCAAAGCAAGATAAGATGCATAAAAGATAAACATCACATGCAATCAATATAAGTGATATGATATGGCCATCATCATCTTGTGCTTGTGATCTCCATCTTCGAAGCACCGTCATGATCACCATCGTCACCGGCGTGACACCTTGATCTCCATCGTAGTATCGTTGTCGTCTCGCCAATCTTATGCTTCTACGACTATCGCTACCGCTTAGTGATAAAGTAAAGCATTACAGGGCGATTGCATTGCATACAATAAAGCGACAACCATATGGCTCCTGCCAGTTGCCGATAACTCTGTTACAAAACATGATCATCTCATACAATAAAATTTAGCATCATGTCTTGACCATATCACATCACAACATGCCCTGCAAAAACAAGTTAGACGTCCTCTACTTTGTTGTTGCAAGTTTTACGTGGCTGCTACGGGCTTAGCAAGAACCGTCCTTACCTACGCATCAAAACCACAATGATACTTTTTCAAGTTGGTGTTGTTTTAACCTTCGCAAGGACCGGGTGTAGCCACACTCGGTTCAACTAAAGTTGGAGAAACTGACACCCGCCAGCCACCTTTGTGCAAAGCACGTCGGTAGAAGCAGTCTCACGTAAGCGTACGTGTAATGTCATTCCGGGCCGCTTCATCCAATAATACCAGCGAACCAAAGTATGACATGCTGGTAAGCAGTATGACTTGTATCGCCCACAACTCACTTGTGTTCTACTCGTGTATATGACATCTACGCATAAAACCAGGCTTGGATGCCACTGCAGGGGAACGTAGTAATTTCAAAAAAAAATCCTACGCACACGCAAGATCATGGTGATGCATAGCAATGAGAGAGGAGAGTATGTCCATGTACCCTCGTAGACCGAAAGCGGAAACGTTATAACAACGCGGTTGATGTAGTCGTACGTCTTCACGGCCCGACCGATCAAGCACCGAAACTACGGCACCTCCGAGTTCTAGCACACGTTCAGCTCGATGACGATCCCCGGGCTCCGATCCAGCAAAGTGTCGAGGAAGAGTTCCGTCAGCACGACGGCGTGGTGACGATCTTGATGTTCTACTGTCGCAGGGCTTCGCCTAAGCACCGCTACAATATTATTGAGGACTATGGTAGAGGGGGGCACCGCACACGGCTAAGAGATCTCAAGGATCAATTGTTGTTGTGCCTTGAGGTGCCCCCCTGCCCCCGTATATAAAGGAGCCAGGGGGAGGGGGTCGGCCGGCCAGGAGGGGCGCGCCAGGAGGAGTCCTCCTCCCACCAGGAGTAGGACTCCCCCCTTCCTTGCTGGAGTAGGAGAGAAGGAAAGAGGGGGAGAGGAGGAAGGAAAAGGGGGCTGCACCCCTTGTCCAATTCGGACAAGAGGGGGGCTGCGCGCCTCCTTCCTTTCGGCCTCTCTCCTCTATTCCCGTATGGCCCAATAAGGCCCATATACTCCCCGGCGAATTCCCGTAACTCTCCGGTACTCCGAAAAATACCCGAATCACTCGGAACCTTTCCAAACTCCGAATATAGTCATCCAATATATCGATCTTTATGTCTCGACCATTTCGAGACTCCTCGTCATGTCCCCGATCTCATCCGGGACTCCGAACTCCTTTGGTACATCAAAACTCATAAACTCATAATATAACTGTCATCGAAACCTTAAGCGTGTGGACCCTACAGGTTCGAGAACAATGTATACATGACCGAAACACATTTCCGGTCAATAACCAATAGCGGAACCTGGATGCTCATATTGGCTCCCACATATTCTACGAAGATCTTTATCGGTCAAACCGAATAACAACCTACGTCGTTCCCTTTGTTATCGGTATGTTACTTGCCCGAGATTCGATCGTCGGTATCTCAATACCTAGTTCAATCTCGTTACCAGCAAGTCTCTTTTCTCGTTCCATAATACATCATCTCACAACTAACTCATTAGTTGCAATGCTTGCAAGGCTTAAGTGATGTGCATTACCGAGAGGGCCCAGAGATACCTCTCCGACAATCGGAGTGACAAATCCTAATCTCGAAATACGCCAACCCAACATGTACCTTTGGAGACACCTGTAGAGCTCCTTTATAATCACCCAGTGACGTTGTGACGTTTGGTAGCACACAAAGTGTTCCTCCGGTAAACGGGAGTTGCATAATCTCATAGTCATAGGAACATGTATAAGTCATGAAGAAAGCAATAGCAATATACTAAACGATCGTGTGCTAAGCTAACGGAATGGGTCATGTCAATCACATCATTCTCCTAATGATGTGATCCCGTTAATCAAATGACAACACATGTCTATGGTTAGGAAACATAACCATCTTTGATCAACAAGCTAGTCAAGTAGAAGCATACTAGTGACACTCTGTTTGTCTATGTATTCACACATGTATTATGTTTATGGTTAATACAATTCTAGCATGAATAATAAACATTTATCATGATATAAGGAAATAAATAATAACTTTATTGTTGCCTCTAGGGCATATTTCCTTCATTTATGCACGTCTATGACTTAAGTTTTTGCCAAGCTGGGTTGCCTTACTCCTGTGTTTATACCCTATGTTCCCGATTGTTCGGCTAGGGCATAAAGGGAGTACCTCTACGATTGTTTCAACCGGGTTATCTGGACCTGTACCTCAGACGGGTGAAGCCGAAAGCTAACGTTCTTAAGGAAATAATTGGTCGGCGAATAAACGACAGACTGGACAATTACGGAATTGGTTGTCTGTACTTCGGATACGAGCCTAGGCATGCATCATTTAGCATGCTAACCCAAGGAAAGGAACCCCTAACGGAACTATTTTTCATACAAGATGTTTCTTAGGTTAAATAGTAATATAACATAACTCCTCGAACATATTTTGTCTGTTCGAGCAATATGCCCGGATTGCCTGGTTTTGGAAGATACTAAACATTTCTTAGTTAAATATAGTATACGGAAACACTCCAACTTCTTGGTTCAGAGATGGAAGCCGAAGGTCTGAGATGACAAAAAAAATTATAAGTTCGGCAGGAGATAAGTTCAGTCATAAAGTACATTGATACATAGAATCGAACACCTAGTCTCTTTCTACACCATCTAAAAGGCTATCTAGCTTACAATCTTGTTGCAAATATTTCGCTGCTGTCATTACTTGGTCATATACCAAGTTTATAGGAATGTCTTTCCCATCCGGTCCCTGAGGTCCAACTCGGGCATATGATTCGGATCAAGTCCGGTGTAGCATGTGTTCACCATGGCCCATGCCTCTCGCGCACCTTCCCGATACGCAGACGTCTTCCATAGCTCGAAGTGACGCCCAGCACCCTTGAATAGATCTCTCAACCCCTCCATACTTTCTGGTGGGGCATCAGATGGCCATAAGGCTTTGTCCATGTTCTTCATGGCTTTCCGGGCACGCTCATGCAACTTTGATAGTTCTTTTAAAACGTCGCTTTGAAGCCCGGACACTTCCTCTCCTTGGTGGCTGGTTAACATACCTGTACAAAACTGAATTATAACATTCCGTATTGTATGATTAGACCAATACTCCAAATGGTTCAAAAGTCATACCAAATATGTCGCCCTTCAGCTTTTGGTTTTCCTATTGCGCCTCCAAGAGTTGAGCCTTTAAGCTCTATTATCTTCAGCCTGCTTCTTCACTTCCTCTTCTAGTTTTTTATCTTTTCCCCCAGTCATTGGGGCACTCTTCCTTTCTTCAAGCTCGGTGACAGCAACATTCAGCTGTGTTCGGCTTGTCTTGAGCTCCTGGGATAATGCGCTATTCTTCTCCTTGAGAACCTGCGGTCATAAACGATCCTCAAATCGGTTGGTTCCTACCACTTTAAGTCTTGGGGGCTATTGGTATCTATATCTTAGATTTGCATAAATTTTCACATGGATATCCTTTGAGAATAGGTTAGTAACACCCGTAAGTACATCCCGGGCAGCTCGGATATACATGCCCACGGTGCTGAGAGCGGAAAACTCTTCCTCCGAAAAGACCAAGGCACGCAGGGTTTCTTTTAAGCGGCGGTGATTTATCACGCTCTCCACCTCAGAGTTAGTGATGGACACTTCATCCGGATCTTCCTAAGGTGGATGAGTTGGTGTGACCCCTGTATGCACCCTCGTCCTAGTTGACAAATTCGGCATCACATTGGCTGTGGCTCGGCTTGCTGGGATCTTTGGCACGGTTCACCGTATACCTCTCCTGAGATGATAGAGGGAGGATGAAAACGACAATTCGGCCTTACGCCCAAGTATAAAATAAGGAATATACCTTTTTGGTGATGGAGCAGGCTCAGTGGACCTCCCGCTTCCTTTCGCTTCACACGTCAACTCCTTGAGGGTGTCGTCCTTCTTGTTGCCCTACCTTGGGTATGGCTCGCTGAGTGCCCATCCTACAAGACACGACCCAGTGCGGAGGGCAAAGTTATGAGCGGAAATGTCACCCTTTTTTCATTTCCGGACACTTACCTTAACAAAGCGGTAGAGATCGGGGTAATCGGCCATGATGGCTACTTCCGAGCCGTCAAAGCTCGCCTGGTAATAAACTTCATCTTCAAATTCCACGAATATATCCGGATCCTCATGGAATCCGGGGTCTTCATGACGTGCATGGTCTTCTGGCTGGGGAGGAGGGCAATAAATGTTCTTGACTACCTTCCTCCATGACTGTTTTAAAGCAACTAGAGTATTCAGTTAATGCATCCCAATGATAAAAAAAGGTGTTGAATGACTAAGCTTATGCAGTTAATGGGGTTGTACATGGAGAAACCCTCCCTGCAATTTAAACGGGCAAAGTCTTCTTCTTCTCCCTTATAAAGATCCATCAACAAGTCAGCCAATGTGGCTTGGTTGTCCAAACCCTTTCGTGTATAGCGAGACGCATCATCCTCCCCATTGTAGTTCCATAAAGGACCCACTCGGGACTGAAGAGGCTGGATACACCACTTTATTGCAATAGCCATGACTTCAACCATGGAGAGTCCGAAGTGGGTCAATAATCTGACCTTGCTAAACAATCTCATCACTTTCGCACTATCCTCTTGTCCGGAGGACTTGGGATGCTAGCTGAATAGCTTCTTCAAGGGAGCGCTGGAGAATTCGGGAAGTCTACTCCAAACAGGGTCCGGAAGAGGAACATCCTCAATGTAAAACCATTCCGAAGACCATTCGTCGGACCCCCACTTCGGAGTCCCGACTGGGTAACCAAATCCGGCTATACGCCATACTTCGGCGCTGCCCACTTCAAATATACACCCTCTGCCCTAGTGGTGGGGGACGAGGCAAAATAACTTTTTCCATAGTTCAAAATGAGCCTCGCAGCCTAAAAATAATTCGCAAAGGGCAATGAAACTAGAAATATGCAGAACGGGACCTGGTGTGAGGTTGTGTAGGTAGATCCCGTAATATTCCAGTAGGCCCCTACGTAAGGGTGGATTGGGAATCCTACGCCCCTCAGGAGGAATGATATGAAGCATACCCTCTCCCCTCGGCTAGGGTTGGGGAAATTCTTTGTCGATGCATCATCACCCATAGAAGTCAATCCTGCCCATACAGAGACTAGATCCACGAGGGGAAGATATCCTTGCGTCTGGAGATGATTGAGCTAAAGATGAGATACAAAAAAACTTTTCCAATCTCCGTCTTGATGGCCATGCGGACGCGAGGAGGAGCCGGGGACACTAGCCATGGTTTGAGCTTTTTTCGTGGTTTGCTCTGTTGCACTTGGGGCGATGTGGGATGATGTTTTGGGGATCTAACCTCGTTATATAAGCACCGCTCGTGCCTACTAAAAGTATTAAAATATAAAGGTAACGGACCGTTCGCATTCGCTCAGACACGTGGAAATCGAGGCGACGGCAGGAAGGAATCATAAAGACTGGACGCGGAAGCCGATGACGGACTATCGTCAAGCCGGGGTATGGTGGAGAACCCGCCTTGCAAAGCCAAAGGCTTATATCCGCACACTACATCATCATTGAAGGCAAGTTCGGGGGCTACTGAGGGAGTCCTGGATTCGGGGATCCTCATGTGTCCGGCCCAGGAGTATGGGCCGTACAAGACCAAGCTAAAGATTATTCTCCGTGTCCGGATGGGACTTCTTCATACCTAAACGGCAAGACTAGAGTCCGGGTGTTTCCTTCCCTGATGAACCGACCTTCTACAAAACCTAGGCCCCTCCGGTATGTATATAAACTGGAGGGCTTAGCCCGTAGAGGCTATCATCATCACCATCATCGGAATACTCATAGGCTAGACATCTAGGGTTTAGTCATTATGATCTCGAGGTAGATCAACTATTGTAATCTTCATACTCTTAGAATATACCAAGGGTTGGAAAAGGCGGTAGGCGTAAGCGAGGCGGTTGGCCTGCGCCTAGTGCCTAGGCAGTGCCTAAGAGCCCTAGGCGCGGCCTAGGTGGTAATATTGTTTTTACTCGTAGTGCATTTGTGATTATTATATGGGTGTTGATATTAGTTTAGGGCATATGAAAAATTTAATTACCGTCTACTACCATTGGAATATAACCCGTTTGGCATACTAGTGTAGTATGTGGCATGATTTCTTGCTTGCGTAGGCAATTCCTTGCTTACCCTGCCTAGACCTCCATTTATGCCCTAGGCGAGGCATTTGGCCATTGCCTAGCGCCTAGGCATGCATAAGCGCCTCCTAGGCATTGTCTTTTCCAACAGAGGAATATACTCAAGCAGGAGTAGGGTTTTACCTCCTTTAAGAGGGCCCGAATGTGGGTAAACATTGTGTCCCCTGGTCCCTTGTTACCGTTGATCCTTAGACGCACAACTTGGGCCCCTCTACCCGTGATCTGCCTATTTTGACACCGACAGCCGCCCCTTCCCTAGTCCAATTCGGCCTCCTTCCCTATGGGGGGCGCGCCAGCCCCTTGTGGGCTGGTTAGCCTCCCTCCTATGGCCCATATGGCCCATATCTTTCCCCGGGGGGTTCTGGTAACCCCTCTAGTACTCCAATATGTACCCGATACATTCCGGAACCCTTCCGGTGTCCGAATACTACCTTCCAATATGTGACGCCCTCGATTCAATCATACACTAATCATACATGCAAATGTGTACGATCAAGATCAGTGACTCACGGGAAGATATCACAACACAACTCTAGACACAAATTAAAATAATACAAGCTTTATATTACAAGCCAGGGGCCTCGAGGGCTTGAATACATAAGCTCGAATACACAAGAATCAGCTGAAGAAACAATATCTGAGTACAGACATAAGTTAGATAAGTTTGCCTTAAGAAGGCTAGCACAAAAGCATCTACGATCGAAAAGGCAAGGCCTCCTGCCTGGGAGCCTCCTAACTACTCCTGGTCGTCAGCGGTCTCCACGTAGTAGTAGGCACCAGCGGTGGCATATGGCTCATGGGCTCCGACATCTAGTTGCATCAACCAGAAAGAAAAAGAAGGGGGCAAAGGGGGAGCAAAGCAACCATGAGTACTCATCCAAAGTACTCGCAAGCAAGGATCTACACTGCATATGCAACATTATCAAAGGAAGGATGTATATGTGGACTGGGCTGCAGAAATGCCAGAATAGAGAGAAGGCCTAGTCCTATCAAAGACTAGCATCTTATGGAAACCACCATCTTGCAGCAAACGGGAGGGAGTAGAGTAGCATAAAGTAAAGTAGTAGTAGTGTTATCAACCTCGGCCAGAGATCCTTTCTCGACTCCCTGCGAGAAAGCAATCCCAGATCCATACTATCAATTTCTCATCACAATCCAATTCTCATCACAAGCATCTAGTTCTAGTTGTATTGATCGGGATACAACTCCAAGTATCTATTACCGTCGCACAGGCTATCGATAGATGTTTTCTTCCCTGCAGAGGTGCACCAAATTACAGACAACGCTCGATTAAGTTCGGCCGGACACACTTTCTTGGGTCATGCCCGGCCTCGGACAAACAATACGCCGCAACCCGACCTAGGCTTAATAGAGAGGTCAGCATGCCGGACTAAACCTATGCCCCCACGGATCATGGGCCATCGCCCAGGGAACTCCTGCATGTTGCGTGGGCAGCCGGTGAGCAGACCTAGCTACCTCCTTAAAAAGGCAGGTGCTTATGCAGTCCAACCCGGCGCGTGCCGCTCAGCCGCTGATATCTATTCAGCTTCGGTTGATCCATACAACGCAGAACACCCATACTATGCCCACGTGATAGTTAGTGCTATCAGGCCAGAGGCCCCTCGGATCAACTATCCAAATCATAGTGGATTAGGAACGCGCGGTAACAAGCAGAGACTCACGAAAGATGTGACCCCGTTGCCCCGTCTCGAGGACTTGCGGCAAGGGCTAAGAATGCTCGGCCATGCCTCGTAATTATCTCGCAGGCACCTTCCAGGTCAACCCGACTCCACATCACTCGCAATTATGCTCGCGCAGGTACCCCTCAGGGTCGACCCATCTTTAGTAACATGGTTCAGTGTAAAGTCATAGTAATCATAGTAACTGTGTGTCTAAATATCAAGGGGAAAACCCGAGGAATCACCCCTGGTGAATTCCACTCGATGTACTCATCAAGGTGAACATAAGAAGGACCACCCTCGAGGTTCACACTTGAGGGGTTGCATGGGAGAGTCGTATCGGAAGTGGTTAAAGAGGAATTCACCTTCGATGACCACGACCGAATAGCTACACTACAGGGTTAACATCAGAAGTGCTAATAAGGCCTCACCCTCGGTACTCGATAGTAACCCAGTAGTGTCGAGCAACTAAGGGGAAAGTGATGTGCGGTGTCGGGGCCTGGTCATCGATCCCGTTGATTGGGTCTTTGATGATGAAGCAGGGGCAACAAGGACAAGGTGGGGGTCATCGATGGATCACTAACCAACCTATACTAAGCAGTTTAGGTACAACAACAGATACAAAAGCAGGCTATGTATCAGAATAGGAGCAATCAATAATAGTAGCAAAATCTAATGCAATCATGAGAGAATGGAATGGGTGATACCGGGATGATCAAAGGGGGGCTTGCCTGGTTGCTCTGGCAAGGAGGGGTCATCGTCGACGTAGTCGATCACAGGGGCAGCATCGGTCTCGGGGTCTACCAGAGAGAAGAGGGGGAAGAAACAGTAAATATAAAGCAAAAATAGCATCACAAAGCATAACATGGCAATATGTTGTGCCGGGTGTGAACTAACGTATGGCTACACGATATAGGTGCAGGGGGGATTCAACCGGGAATATATTCCCGGATCCGGGCCTGCGTCAGACAGATGACCGAAGGGGAATGTTCCATGTTCAGATAGTTAGAAGCATCTGACAGGTATGTGGTTAGCGTATTCGGGTTCGTCTCATTGTTCTGAGCAACTTTCATGTATAAAGTTTTTCCATCCGAGCTACGGTTTATTTTCTATGAATTTTTAAAGATTTAAGTATTTTCTGAATTAATTAAATTAAGGGAAAAGGAATTATGATGTCAGCAGAGTGTCAACATGACATCAGCAGGTCAACAGAGTGGCTGACTGGTCAAACTGACCAGTGGCTCCCACCTGTCATAGACAGTGGACTAACAGAACTTTAAACTAACTAAAAAGAGGTTAATCAACAGCTGGGCCCCACATGTCAGTGGTGGATTAGATTAATAATTACTTTTAACTATAAAAACATTTTAATTAGCTTAAATAAGCGGTGGGGCCTGCATGTCAGTGGCACTGGGTTGCCCAGTCAGCAGTTGACTGGGTCAATCCAGTCAACTGGGGCCCGCGCGGCCAACTGGCAGTGAGCCAGGGTGGGTCCCAACCAGCCACGTCGGCGGAGGCAGGCGTCTCGCCGCCGGCGATGCTAGGACGCGGTAGAGCTGCTCGGACCTCATCGGAAAATGTCTACATGCGGCAAATTCGCGCGCGCGAGGGTGCGTTCGAACGGGCGAACAATGCCGCGTCGAATGGTGGCAGAGGCATGGCCGGACTTGTCCGGAAACGGCGCCGGCGACGAGGTTTGCGGCGGAGCGGCTATGGTCGACGATGGAAAAGATGCTACGGTGTGCTATGGAGCAAAAGGAAAGGATGGGGAGGATCTGCACGGAGCGGAGAGTCCAACAGGCACGACCCCATGACCAAAAGGTCACCGGAAGGACGCCGGCAACGAGCTCGCACAGCATCACATTCGGCCATGGTGGGAGATACGGCTAGGGACCGTGCAAGGGCAGACGGAGAGAGGGACAAGGAAGGTGATGGCTCAACGCGTGGCTACGGAAGGCCCTTGACGGCTTAGGAGCAGTAGCGCGCGCCAGAGTTGCTGCAGCCATCAAAGATGGGGACGAAAGGGTTCCGGTGTTGCAGCGCCTCCGAGCTCCAGTTGAGGCCACCAGTCGAAGGAGTCGACCCCGGCGGAGCTCACTGACAGGGTCAGTGGGCGCGGGGCCGCCGGTGGCCGCGACAACGATGAAGGGCGGCGGCGAGCTCTCGGACAAGGTGGGGGAATGAGAGAGGCGAGGCGTGTGGGGCAAGTGGGGACAAGGGGAGAAACTGATGAGGACGCCAGGGGGAGTGGGGGTGAGTGGATGCGGGGATCGAGGATGCGGGGAGGCACGGGGCCTTATCCCCTCCCTCGTCGTCGACGGTGAGGCGGTCCGGGGCGACCGCGCCCCTGTAGTGACAGGGTCGGTCAAACAGGAAGGCAACCCGGGGGGTAAGGTGGGCCGGTCAGTGCAATGGGCTAAGGCCCAGGGGGCAGGGGGCTTCTCCTTCTTCTTTTTCTCCTTGCTTATCCTTTTTTAAAGCTTTTCTGTTTTAGCTATTTTAGGCCACTTAGACATTTTGCAAAAATGTTGGTTCACCACCAATATTACCAGAAGACCATGTTCCACATGATGAACATTTTAGTTTTCATGTCTGAGCATTTTTGAATTTCACACATAAATTCAAATTGAATTCAACTCGAATTTGAAATGGAATATTGGTCAAAGTGACCAAGCATTGTTATAGCAAAATGATTAGCTTGATCTCAGGGATTACTGTAGCATCATTACACCGGAGTGTTACAACTCTCCTCCTCTAAAATAAATTCTCGTCCCGAGAATTAAGAGGTAGAAGGGAAAAGATCGCGGTATTCAGCCTGGAGGTTATCTTCGCGTTCCCAAGTGGCTTCATCTTTAGTATGATTCGACCATTGCACCTTGAGGAACTTGGTAACCTTCTGGCGGGTTCGACGTTCAGCTTCTTTGAGAATGTGGATCGGATGCTCTTTGTATGTGAGATCATCTTAAACTTCAATCAATTCCGGATCCACTTCACGTTCCGGATCCTTGAAACATCGACGAAGTTGTGACACGTGGAAGACGTCATGGACGTGAGAGAACTGAGGTGGCAACTCCAGTTGATAAGCCACCAATCCACGACGGGCGAGAATACAGAAGGGACAAATGTAGCGAGGAGCTAGCTTGCCCTTGACTCCAAATCGATGAGTGCCTCTCAAATGAGTGACACACAGATAATCTTGTTCACCAGGTTGATAAGTTGAACCCCAGTGTTTCCGGTCATAGTTGCTCTTCTGGCGGGACTAGGCCGCCTTGATATTATCCCGGACAATGCGAACCTGATCTTCAGCTTGTTGAATAATGTCTGGACCAATGAGCGTCCGTTCCCAAGTTTCTGACCAATTCAGAGGGGTTCGGCACTTACGTCCATAAAGCACTTCGAAGGGTGCCCTCTTCAAGCTGGCTTGATAGCTATTGTTATAAGAGAACTCCGCATAAGGGAGAGATTCTTCCCGCTTCTTACCGATAGAAATAACATAAGCCCGAAGCATGTCTTCAAGAATTTGATTGACTCGCTCGACTTGGCCTTGGGATTGGGGATGATAAGCAGTGCTCTAGGTAATATGAGTTCCCATTGCCTCTTGGAAACTATCCTAGAACTTCGAAGTGAATATACTGCCGCGGTCTAAACTGATCTCCTTCAGAATGCTGTGGAGTGACACAATTCGAGAGATATACAAGTTTGCTAATTGACTAGCAGTGATTGTCTCCTTGACTGGCAGAAAGTGAGCAACCTTTGAGAATTGGTCGATGACGACAAAGATAGCATCATTACCTTTTTTAGACTTGGGAAGGCCAGTGACAAAGTCCATTTGAATCTTATCCCACTTCAATTCAGGAATCAGAAGCGGTTGTAGAAGTCCATCCGGTTTCTGATATTCTGCTTTGACGCGACGACAAACTTCACATTCTTCAATATATCGAGCAATGTCTTGCTTCATCTTAGACCACCAGTACTTCTGACAGATGTCTAGATACATCTTGGTACTTCCCAGATGAATAGAGACAGGGGTGTGATGCGCTTCTTTCATTACCTTCTCTATCATAAGCTCTAACCGGGGTACTATAATGTGATCTCTGAAGTACAAGGTTCCATCTTCACCAAGTGAGAAATCTCTGGATTTCTCTAAGTCAAGATCCTTTTTCATCAGATTAACATGAGCATCTTTGGCTTGAGCAGACTTAATTTCTTTGAGAAGAGTTGGTTCCAGGACAAGGTTATTCAGAGAACCCTGTGGAACTAGTTGAAGGTTCAGCTTCCATAGCTCTTCATAAAGGTGGGGTTGAGCTTTGTAGAGCATGTGATTGTTGCAATAAGACTTACGGCTCAGGGCATCGGCCATTACATTAGCCTTGCTAGGGGTATAGGATATACCGCAAATGTAGTCAGCAATAGCTTCCATCCATCGCTGCTGACGGAGGTTCAGATCTGGCTGAGTAAACAGGTACTTCAGACTCTGATGATCGGTGAAGATCTCGCAACGATTACCAAGAAGGTATTGTCGCCATAGCTGCAAACATAACCGCAGCAGGCTCGAGGTCATGAACTGGGTAGTTCTCTTCGTGAGGACGCACTTGATGGGAGGCATAAGCAATCACTCTGCGCTCTTGCATTAGGACACAGCCTAATCCTTGTCGTGAAGCGTCGCAATAGATGATGAAGTCCTTGCGAGAATCAGGGGGAGCAAGCACTGGGGCAGAAGTCAGCTTGTCCTTGAGTGCCTGGAAACTTTCCTGACACTTTTCAGTCCAATCAAACTTAACGCCCTTGTGAAGCAGATTAGTTAGGGGCTTGGCTATCTTGGAGAAGTTCTCGACAAAGCGACGACAATAGCTGGCTAGTCCGAGAAAGCTTCTGACTTGCTTGACAGTCTTCGGAGGGGTCCAGTCAAGAATAGCCTGAACGCGCTCTAGGTTGATGGCAATACCATCCTTGGAGATGACATGACCAAGGTAGGTGACTTCGGGTAACCATAATTCGCACTTGGAATACTTGGCATAAAGTTGATGCTCTTGAAGCTTTTCTAGAACAAGACGAAGATGTTCAGCATGTTCTTCTTTATTCTTCGAACATACCAGGATATCATCCAGATAGACTACGACAAACTTGTCGAGGTAATCCATGAATATGTAGTTCATCATACGAGAAAATGTGGCTGGAGCATTGGTCAAGCCGAAAGACATGATGGTGTACTCGTAAGAACCATAACGAGTGACAAAGGCGGTCTTTGGAATATCCTCTTCACGAACACGGATCTGGTGGTAACCCAACCTCAAGTCGAGTTTAGAGAATATCGATGAACCAGCTAGTTGATCATACAGATCATTGCTCCGAGGAAGGGGATATTTGTTCTGAATTGTAGCTTGGTTGATAGGACGATAGTCTTGGACCAAATGGTTCGTTTTGTCCTTCTTGACGAAGAGAGAAGGTGCTCCCCAAGCAGAGGAACTTGGACAAATGAAACCCTTGCGAAGAGATTTGTCGATTTCCTCCTTAAGTTCAAGGAGTTCATGAGGTGGCATCTTGTAGGGTCATTTGGCAATAGGAACAATGCCTGGTTTCAAATCGATGACGAACTCGACAGCCCGGGCAGGGGGTATTCCTGGAAGTTCTTCTGCAAATACGTCTTGGAAGTCGCGAACGACTGGAATCTTTTCAATTCCCTCAAGAGGTTCCGCGTTCAACGCATTCAAAGCATAAAGTTGTGCTTCAGCGTTTTGAACAATCTGAGCATGGTAGCTTATTATCTCATCGGAAGGATCTACGAGATGAACGACTTTAGTGGCACAAACGATAGAGGCAGTATGTGCTTTCAACCATTCCATTCCCAGAATGAGGTCAATATTGGAAGACTCCAGAATAATGGGAGAAACATGAAATTCCAACCCTTCAATTTCAACGGGGACGTCGCGACCAATCATGGTAGTTCGACACTGACCCGCAGGGGTGCGTACCACTATCAGAGTGTTCATGGGCTCACATCGAATGTCATGTGCGTATGCAAAATTTTCTGACATGAATGAATGTGATGCCCCTGATTGAATAAAACTGAAGCTGGTACCAAATTAACAAGGAGAGTACCCATCACAATAGCAGGCTGGTCTTGAGCTTCATTCAGATCAATGTTGTTAGCCTGCCCACGACCATAAGGTCGGGCATTGTTGTTGCGAGGTTGATTGTTACCACGACCCGTAGCAGGAAGACCTAGTTGGTTCTGATTCTGAGGACAGTTCCTGGAGCGGTGACCTAGAAGGCCACACTTGTAGCATAGACCATCATTGGGGTTGGGAGCAGGAGCTTGGGGTGGTACAGCTCGAAGAGGCTGCCTCTGCGATGGAGGAGGCAGACGAGGTGCAACATAGGAATGTCTTGGTGCAGGTGCAGTTGGGCGGTACATGCTATGGGGGATCCATATCCGACGCTTCTGCGCTGACGGGCCCGAAGATGAGCCAGCGTCACGGCTGCGCCTGAGGGATCCCTGGTCTTCCTACAGACCAGTCTCAACCTGAATAGCCTTGTTCACCAAGGTGGCGAAGTCGGCAAAGTCATGGACGAGCAGTGCTAGCTTGATATCAGGGTGAATTCCATCTCGAAACTTTTCCTGACTGCGAGCATCAGTTACAATGTCTTCTTTAGCATAACATGACAAGTCCTAAAATTCCCACTGGTAAGCATCTACAGCCTTATTGCCTTGGGTGAGGTTGCGGAACTCGCGCTTCTTCTTGTCCATGATTCCCTGAGGAATAAAACGAGCACGGAAGGCAGCTTAGAAATTTGGCCAAGTGACGACCGTTTCAGCAGGTAGGGTACGCTTGTGGCTGTCCCACCATTGAGCAGCGGGACCCTTCAGAAAGAATGATGCAAAGGTGACATAGCTAGCAGGGGCCACACTAGCAGACTCCATTTCATACGTGATGTCGCGGAGCCAGTCATCAGCATCAAGGGGCTGAGTTGAGCTACGGTAAATAGTTGAGTTGAGGCGCATGAAGTCCTGCAGAGTTACTGGGGCTGGCTGCTGATTCATATTCAGACGAGGAAACTGAGCCATCATTCCTTCCATGAACTGGCGGTTCAGCTCAAATTGTTGCATCATTCCGGCAAAGAATTTGGGCGGTGGTGGATCGTTGGCACCACGGCCACGACCAACAGGTCTAACCATCCTGCAAACATGTAACAGGGGGTAGTTCAGCATTGAGCATTTGCAAAGACAAGGATCATTTATGATGAAGCATGCATAAAGAAAGAGGTGCGATGGATACCACTTCATAGTCAACACGACAATGTGTGTACTATTCAGAATACTATTCTAAGGAATAACTATGGCTTATCCAACTTTGGGGTGAATGTGGTCATGGGATCCTAATGTAAGAGTTAGTAATTTCGTTTAACCCGAATAGAAGAGTGATCAGAGTCCCAGAGTATAGACGAGGAGTAAAAGATCCTAATACCACCCAATGGCGACGTGGGCCCGTAAGACACATAGGCAATGTTAGTAAAAGTTTTTCAGTGACTAGACTCAACTTAGGCCAAGGAGTTGGAAAGGGGGCTACCTATAGGCAGTCGGCTCTGATACCAACTTGTGACGCCCTCGATTCAATCGTACACTAATCATACACGCAAATGTGTACGATCAAAATCAAGGACTCACAGGAAGATATCACAACACAACTCTAGACACAAATTAAAATACTACAAGCTTTATATTACAAGCCAGAGGGCTCGAATACATAAGCTCGAATACACAAGAGTCAGCGGAAGCAACAATATCTGAGTACAGACATAAGTTAGACAACTTTGCCTTAAGAAGCTAGCACAAAAGCATCTACGATCGAAAAGGCAAGGCCTCCTGCCTGGGAGCCTCCTAACTGCTCACGGTCGTTAGCGGTCTCCGCGTAGTAGTAGGCACCGGCAGTGGCATCTGGGTCCTGGGCTCCGACATCTGGTTGCATCAACCGGAAAGAAAAAGAAGGGGGAAAAGGGGGAGCAAAGCAACCGTGAGTACTCATCCAAAGTACTCGCAAGCAAGGATCTACACTGCATATGCAACATTATCAAAGGAAGGATGTATATGTGGACTGGGCTGCAGAAATGCCAGAATAGAGAGAAGGCCTAGTCCTATCGAAGACTAGCATCTTATGGAAACCACCATCTTGCAGCAAACGGGAGGGAGTAGAGTAGCATAAAGTAAAGTAGTAGTAGTGTTATCAACCTCGGCCAGAGATCCTTTCTCGACTCCCTGCGAGAAAGCAATCCCAGATCCATACTATTAATTTCTCATCACAATCCAATTCTCATCACAAGTATCTAGTTCTAGTTGTATCGATCGGTATACAACTCCAAGCGTCTGTTACCGTAGGACAGGCTATCGATAGATGTTTTGTTCCCTGCAGGGGTGCACCAACTTACCCACCATGCTCGATTAACTTTGGTCGAACACACTGTCCTGGGTCAAGCCCGGCCTCGGCCAAACAATACGCTGCAACCCTACCTGGGCTTAATAGATAGGTCAGCACGCCATACTAAACCTATGCCCCCAGGGGTCATGGGCCATCGCCCCAGGAACTCCTGCACGTTGCGTGGGTGGGAGGTAAGCAGACCTAGCTACCTCCTTAAAAAGGCAGGTTCTTATGCAGTCCAACCCGGCACGCGCCGCTCAGTCGCTGATTTCCATTAAGCTTGGGCTGATGCATACGACGCAGAACGCCCATACTATGCCCACGTGATGGTTAGTGCTATCAGGCCAGAGGCCCCTCGGATCAAATATCCAAATCGTAGTGGATTAGGAACGCGCGGTAACAAGCAGAGACTCACGAAAGATGTGACCCCATTGCCCCGTCTCGAGGACTTGTGGCAAGGGCTAAGAATGCCTGGCCACGCCTCATAATTATCTCGCGGGCACCGTCCAGGGCAACCCGACTCCACATCACTTGCAATTATGGTCACGCGGGTACCCCTCAGGGTCGACCCGTCTTTAGTAACATGGTTCAGTGTAAAGTCATAGTAATCATAGTAACTATGTGTCTAAACATCAAGGGGAAAAACCGAGGAATCACCCCCGATGAATTCCACTCGGTGTAATCATCAAGGTCAACGTAAGAGGGACCACCCTCGAGGTTCACGCTTGAGGGGTTGCACGACAAAGTCGTATCGGAAGTGGTTAAAGAGGAAATCACCCTCGATGACCATGACCGAATAGCTACACTACAGGGTTAACATCAGAAGTGCTGATGAGGCCTCACCCTCGGTACTCGATAGTAACCCAGTAGTGTCGAGCAACTAAGGGGAAATTGATGTGCGGTGCCGGGGCCTGGTCTTCGATCCCGTTGATCTGGTCTTCGATGATGAAGCAGGGGCAACAAGGACAAGGTGGGGGTCACTGATGGATCACTAACCAACCTATACTAAGCAGTTTAGGATAAGCAGGTAAGGTACAACAACAGATACAAAATCAGGCTATGCATCAGAATAGGAGCAATCAATAATAGTATCAAAATCTAATGCAAGCATGAGAGAATGGAATGGGTGATATCGGGATGATCAAAGGGGGGGCTTGCCTGGTTGATCTGACAAGGAGGGGTTGTCGTCGACGTGGTCGATCACAGGGGCAGCATCAGTCTCGGGGTCTACCGGAGAGAAGAGGGGAAAGAAACAGTAAATATAAAGCAAACATAGCATCACAAAGCATAACGTGGCATTATGATGTGTCGGGTGTGAACTAACGTATGGCTACATGATATAGGTGAAGGGGGAATTCAACCGGGAATGTATTCCCGGTTCCGGACCTGTGTCAGATAGATGATCGTAGGGGAATGTTCCATGTTCAGATAGTTAGAAGCATCTGACAGGTATGTGGTTAGCGTATTCGGGTTCGTCTCGTCGTTCTGAGCAACTTTCATGTATAAAGTTTTTCCATCCGAGCTACGGTTTATTTTCTATGAATTTTTAAAGATTAAAGTATTTTCTGGAATTAATTAAATTAACAGAAAAGGAATTATGATGTCAGCAGAGTGTCAACATGACATCAACAGGTCAACAGACTGGTTGACTGGTCAAACTGACAAGTGGGTCCCACCTGTCATAGGGAGTGGACTAACAGAACTTTAAACTAACTAAAATGAGGTTAATTAATAGTTGGGCCCCACATGTCAGTGGCAGATTAGATTACTAATTACTTTTAACTATAAAAACATTTTAATTAGCTTAAATAAGTGGTGGTGCCTGCATGTCAGTGGCACTGGGCTGCCCAGTCAGCAGTTGATTGTGTCAATCCAGTCAACTAGGGCCCATGGGGCCCACTGGCAGTGAGCCAGGGGTGGGGCCCGGCCAGCCACGTCGGCGAAGGCACGCGTCTCGCCATCGGCGACGCTAGGACGCGGCAGAGCCGCTCGGGCCTCATCGGAAAACGTCTACTGGCAGCCGTTTCACACGCGCAAGGGTGCGTTCGAACGGGCGAACGACGCCGCATCGAATGGTGGCAGAGGCATGGCCGGACTTGGCCGGAAACGGCGCCGGCGATGAGGTTTGCACCGGAGCGGCTACAGTCGGTGGCGGAAAAGATGCTACGGCGCACTACGGAGCAAAAGGAAAGGATGGGAAGGATCTGCACGGAGCGGTGAGTCCAACGGGCGCGTCCCCGTGACCAAAAGGTCACCGGAAGGATGCCGGCGATGAGCTCGCGCGGCGTCGCGTTCGGCCATGGTGGGAGGGACCGCTAGGGACCACACAAGGGCAGACGGAGAGAGGGACAAGGAAGGTGGTGGCTCACCGCGCGGCTACGGAAAGCCCTTGACGGCTTAGGAGTAGTAGCGCGCGCTGGAGTTGTTGTGGCCGTCAGAGATGGGAACGAAGGGGTTCTGGTGCTGCAGCGCCTCCGAGCTCCAGCTGAGGCCACCAGTCAAAGGAGTTGACCCCGACGGAGCTCAACGACAGGGTCAGCAGGCGCGGGGCTGCCGGTGGCCGCGACAACGATGGAGGACGGCGGCGAGCTCTCGGGCAAGGTGGGGGAAAGAGAGAGGCGAGGCGCGTGGGGCAACTGGGGGAAGGGTGAGAAACGGATGAGGACGCCAGGGGGAGTGGGGTGGGGATTGAGGAGGTAGGGAGGCACGGGGCCTTATCCCCTCCCTCGTCATCGACGACGAGGCGGACCGGGGCGACCACGCCCCTGTAGCGACGGGGTCGGTCAAACAGGAAGGCAACCCGGGGGGTAAGGTGGGCCGGTCAGTGCAATGGCTAAGGCCCAGGGGGCAGGGGACTTCTCCTTCTTCTTTTTCTCCTTGCTTTTCCTTTTCCTTTTTTTAAAGCTTTTCTATTTTAGCTATTTTAGGCCACTTAGACATTTTGCAAAAATGTTGGCTCACCACCAATATTACTAGAAGAATATGTTCCACATGATGAACATTTTAGTTTTCATGTCTAAGCAATTTTGAATTTCACACATAAATTCAAATTGAATTCAACTGGAATTTGAAATGGAATATTGATCAAAGTGACCAAGCACTATTATAGCAAAATGATTAGCTTGATCTCAGGGATTACTCTAGCATCATTACACCGGGGTGTTTGATGTCTACTACACAACATTCTTCTTGTAGACGTTGTTGGGCCTGCAAGTGCACAGGTTTGTAGGACAGTAGCAAAATTTCCCTCAAGTGGATGACCTAAGGTTTATCAATCTGTGGGAGGCGTAGGATGAAGATGGTCTCTCTCAAACAACCCTGCAACCAAATAACAAAGAGTCTCTTGTGTCCCCAACACACCCAATACAATGGTAAATTGTATAGGTGCACTAGTTCGGCGAAGAGATAGTGATACAAGTGCAATATGGATAGTAGATAGAGGTATTTGTAATCTGAAATAATAAAAACAGCAAGGTAACTAATGATAAACGTGAGCGTAAACGGTATTGCAATGATAGGAAACAAGGCCTAGGGTTCATACTTTCACTAGTGCAAGTTCTCTCAACAATAATAACATAGATAGATCATATAGCAATCCCTCAACATGCAACAAAGAGTCACTCCAAAGCCACTAATAGCGGAGAATAAACGAAGAGATTATGGTAGGGTACGAAACCACCTCAAAGTTATCCTTTCTGTTCTATCTATTCAAGAGTTCGTAGTAAAATAACATGAAGCTATTCTTTCCGCTCAATCTATCATAGAGTTCATACTAGAATAACACCTTAAGACACAAATCAACCAAAACCCTAATGTCACCTAGATACTCCATTGTCACCTCAAGTATCTGTGGGCATGATTATACGATATGCATCACACAATCTCAGATCCATCTATTCACCCAACACAAAGTACTTCAAAGAGCGCCCCAAAGTTTCTACCACAGAGTCAAGACGAAAATGTGTGCCAACCCCTATGCATAGGTTCATGGGCGGAACCCGCAAGTTGGTCACTGATGAGGATACAGACCTGGGGTAGGGTCATAGGCCTGACCTACACGTCCTACGCAAGGTCACTACCCCAGAAGATAAGAAGTCTAAGAATCCACTCGACGATGCAATCACTCGACCGTCATTCCTTACCTTCACTCGGCCATATGAGAATCACTCGACTATGTCAAATACCAGGAGTCGGTAGAACGTACAACGACCGGACATTCACTCCTTAGTCTTCATGAGCATTACGAACATTTAAGACTGCCGTTAACTGTAACGCCCCCACTTTATGTACATTAAGCCCTTTGTAATGGAGGTGGGCGGGGGTCCTGGCGCACTCTATATAAGCCACCCCCTCCTCTGGGACAAGGGTTCGCACCCCCTGTAACACAACACACATAATACAATTGACCGCCTCCGGGCACCGAGACGTAGGGTTGTTACTTCTTCTGAGAAGGGCCTAAACTCGAAAACATCGTGTGTACATCTTCGCCATAGCTAAGATCCTGCCTCTCCATACCTACCCCCCTGTCACGCCCAATATGCGATACTATCCTAAAGAGACTCGAAGGTCCCACCAAGGATAGAACCGCATATTGAAACGCTTTTGCAAGGTGGATATCATTACATCAGCGTTACATAATAGATTGGGATACATACAAGAGGCATACCATCCCACACGAATACAACATCACAATACATAAGAGCATCATCCGACTACGGATGAAACACAAACAGAAACTCAAACGACATCGACCCTGCTAGCCCAGGCTGCCGACCTGGAACCTATCCCCTGATCAAAGAAGAAGCAGAAGAAGAACTCCAAAACAAGCAAACATCACTCTCACATCATGATCATCGCATAACCTGTACCTGCAACTGTTGTTGTAGTAATCTGTGAGCCACGAGGACTCAGCAATCCCATTACCATGGGTATCAAGACTAGAAAAGCTTAATGGGAAAGGAAGGAGGTAAAGTGGTGAGGTTGCAGCAGCGACTAAGCATAATATGGTGGCTAACATACGCAAATAAGAGCGAGAAGAGAGCAAACGGAACGGTCGTGAAGCTAGCTGTGATCAGGAAGTGATCCTGAACTCCTACTTACATCAAACATAACCCAAAACCGTGTTCACTTCCCGGACTCCGCTGAAAAGAGACCATCACGGCTACACACGCGGTTGATGTGTTTTAATTTGAATCAGGTGTCAAGTTATCTACAACCAGACATTAACAAATTCCCATCTGCCGCATAACCGCGGGCACGCCTTTCGAAAGTTTGTACCCTGCAGGGGTGTCCCAACTTAGCCCATGATAAGCTCTCGCGATCAATGAAGGATATACCTTCTCCCAGGAAGACCCGATCAGACTCGGAATCCCGGTTTACAAGACATTTCGACAATGGTAAAACAAGACCAGCAAGACCGCCCGGATGTGCCGACAAATCCCGATAGGAGCTGCACATATCTCGTTCTCAGGGCACACCGGATTGTCCAAACTTCCGGTAGGCCAGCCCAGAGTTGCCCCTGGTGACCATCGGCGGCTGACGGGTTGGACCAACACTCATGACGAACACTGGCCCGGGGGGGTAAAATAAAGATGACCCTCGGGCTCCGTAAACCCAAGGGAAAAAGGTCTAGGTGAGGCAACTGGTAAAAACAAGGTTGGGCCTTGCTGGAGGAGTTTTATTCAAAGCGAACTGTCAAGGGGGTCCCATAAATCACCCAACCGCGTAAGGAACGCAAAATCCGGGAACATAACACCGGTATGAAGGAAACTAGGGCGGCAAGAGTGGAACAAAACACTAGGCATAAGGCCGAGTCTTCCACCCTTTACCAAGTATATAGATGCATTAATTAGACAAGAGATATTGTGATATCCCAACCATAATCCTGTCCACCATGGGGCAATCTTCAACTTCACCTGCAACTAACAACGCTATAAGAGGGGCTGAGCAAAGCGGTAACACAATGGTTTGCTAGGAAGGGTGTAAAGGTTAGAGGCTGACATGGCAATTGGGAGGCTTGAGGAGCAAAAGATAGGTAGCGCAGCAAAGCGATAGAACGAAGCAACTAGCACAACAATGATAGTAGTGAGATCCAGGGTAGCGGTCATCTTGCCTGAAATCCCGCAAGGAAGAAGAACGAGTCCATGAAGAAGATGAAGCCATGAAGACGAACCAAGCATAGACGAACGAATCCTCACGATCGCAACGAAACGGGAACTATCGAGAAGAAGCACACAACATGATAAACACACCACACATAGACAAGACATGATGCACAACAAGCATGATGCATGACAAGACTACATGAAGCTACTCATGGCAAGAGATGATGCAAACAAGAGCAACACATCAAGGCAAGTTTAAATGAGGCCGGGAACAACATATAACAATTCCGATAAGTCCTCATATGCAAATTTCGAAATTGGTCCAGACCTGAATAAACCTTATGTTCAAGTTGTTAAACAGCAAGTTAAGATGCACCAAGATGATCTACACGAGATTCTAGTCAAGTTGCATATAAAGTTCATTAGATTTGGAGCTACGGCCTAGAAGATATGAGCAAAACAAGTTAAACATGGCATTGATGCAAAATGCATACAAACATCAAGCAAACACCTCAAAACAAGGATGCAAAATGATATTATGAAGCTACATGCAAAATCAAGCAAGTTTCATATAGAGCACACTCAAAACGGAGCAACGGTTCAACACACACTTGAAACAAGTTATAGCAACAATCTGTCCAAAACAGCAACTAGGCATATTGCAAGCATCAAAACAACATGCTACAGCACCTCAACATAAAAACAAAAGGCATGGACATGATGTAAAGGTAAAGCATAAAAAAACATGAACACTGAGCTATCTCCATAAATCACTAGAACATGCTCAAAAAGACATGGCAAGATTGCAAACAATAACAGTTTCAGATTTAGCAGAAATAATATCAGGTTGCAATGTTTAGAGCTATCAAACAACATGCTACAAAAACTTATCATGGCAAACAAAGGCATGGAATGAATCTACTAAATGCATAGAACAAAAGTCTCTTACTGATCATGAGCCAAAAAGGATCAGAAGATATGATTGCACCCATGTAAACATGGCAAGTTATATGACAGATTCATACATGGCAGGAATAACAATAAGTAGGCATGTTGATGAGCTTGTACCACACACCATAGAGCAATACATGGCATGGCAAGATAACAAACAGTACTAATACATGTGTGTGAAGCTAAGCATGGCAATAGAAAGTTCATAGGGTGCATGGATCACTAGCAAAACACATGGCAAAACTGAACTTAACGTTAACAGGCTGACAGCAACATTATTTAGGAACTTTGGTTCATGATAAAAATAATCTACAGTAGGCTATAAATGCAACCAGGGGCATGGATGGATAGAGCATGACATGTATAACAAAACAACCTTAGTGAACATCTCCAGATTATGCATAGAATGACTTGTAGCAGAAGGGTTACATACCATCACGAAATAACAGATTCAACCTAGCAAAATAGTAACAGCAAGTACCATACTTCACAAGATCAATGCAGTCACTACAAGTCTCAAAAAAATACATGGATTGCCCCACTGTAAAGATGGCATGACATAGATCAAAACACATGTAGAGCTCATGCTCATAGGATACACACATCAAACATGGCAAAAATGACAAATGAGCATGTTCTGTTAACAGACAGCAGACAACATTATATAGCACTCTTGCAATGAAGATTCAGGCATCTAGATCAACTCAAACAAGCATGACACAATGGAATGAAATGTAGAGCATCTTATGATGAACATTTCGATATATAGCACGCACAAAATGGAGCAGTATGCGAAGAGTTATGGCATGTCAACGTATGCACCAGAATGCAAAATAATTCGGGACTTAGCAGAATTTTACCTCCGCGAAAAGTCAATGCGGGATGGGCTCGACCCGGGACGGAGGGATCCGGGGCAGGGACGACGCGTTTGGCTCAAATCCCGGTGGATCTCATCCACCTTGCAGGTTCCGGGCCGGATCTCGCCGGATCCGGCCGGAATTTTCGGCGGAGACGGCCGGAGTTGAGGAGGGAGATGGGACGGCATGGGAGGCGAGGCCATGGCGAGGCACGACGGCGGGGAGGCCGGATCTGGCCAGAGGGAGGCCGAGGCGGCGCAGCGCCGGCCGGTGGAGGCAGCGAGACGACGGGCGACGGCGGCTGGCGAGGCGCGTCGGCGGGAGGAGCTTCGGGCTCGGGCGGGGGGCACGGGGCCGAGCGGGCAACGGTGCTGGAGGGCGGGGTCCGGCGATGGAGGGGTCGGGCGGCAGCGCTCCGGCGGGTGGCAGGGTCGGGCGCGCGGGCGGCGGGGGCGGCGGCGTGGCGCGGCGCACTCCGGCGGCAGCGCTCGGTGGCCGGCGGCGGGGTCGAAGGGAGGCGCGGGGCGGCGCGCGCTCGGGCTGAGCGGCGGCGGCGTGCGGGCTCGCACGGGCCCGTGATGGGCCCGGCGGGCCTCGGCGGTGGGCGGCGGCGAAGTGCCACGTGGCAGCTTCCGGTTGGACGGGGAGCGGGGCGGACGCGTCCGGTCGTCGGGCGGACGTGTCCGGCGGTGCGAGAAGGGAGAGGGCTAGGGTGCATCCGTGAAATTGGACGAGGAGCACATATTTATAGATTCTTGGAGCTAGGAGAGTTCAAATGAGGAGCGGTTTTCGCCCACACGATCGTGATAGAACGACCAAGAGCATGGATGGGAGTTAGGATGGGTTTTGGGCCAGTTTGGAAGGGTGTTGGGCTGCAAAGAGAAAGGGGGGGGGGGGGTTCGGGCTACGCGGTTAACCGTTGGAATATCAAACAACCTCCAAATGGCACAAAACTTGACAGGCGGTCTACCGGTGGTATACCAAGGCCTCTTGGCAAACCTCGGTCCATTCCGAGAACGTTTAACACCCGCTGACAATGAGAGACAAAAGGGGGACGCCGGAGGACATAGGAGTGCCGGATTGCAAAATGGACAACGGGGAAAATGCTCGGATGCATGAGACGAACACGTATGCAATGCAATGCACATGATGACATGATAAAATGCAACATGCAAGCAAATGACATGGCAATGACGGCAAATAACTGGCAGACACCTAGCGCATCCAATCCGGGGCGTTACAACACTCCTCCACTAACAAGAGATCTCATCCCGAGATCTTAGGACCGAGACGGAAGGGAAATGGGATGAAGTGAAACAAGAACTCAAGAGAAGAAGCAAAGAATCGCGAGCACACGAGAAGAAGAGAGGAACGACGAGAATGACAAGAATCAAAAGCTCACAGAATCAAATAGACTATGAAACCACTCCGGTTAGAACAAGATAGTAAAAGGAATAAGAATGAAATAATTTAGGCAGCAATCCTGCTGAAAATGGAAGGAAAAGAGACCTGAGCTTCCCAAGATGGGATGACACTTGATGAAGACATGACACAAAACCTCCGGAAAGAATTGAAAGAGTTGAATGAAAAGAACTTAGAAGGAAAGGTTGAACGGAGTTGTTGAGAAAATCAACAATGAAAGAATAAGCTTGTTGTGGACTTATGAAAAACATCTCAAAATTATGAGGTGATAACTGACCACAAACCGAAATGAATGGATAGCTGAGAAGAATGAAGAAATGCAAAACTCCACTTCAAAAGAATACAGAGAATTAATTGCACTTCAAGATGCAAGAAGAATAATAATTGAACACCTCCAACAAGAATCTTGATGAACACTTGAAAGAATGAATTAAATCATGAAGAACCACCACGAAGAACTCTGGTGACAAAAAGGATGATGAGATAGATTGAAGGATGAAAGAATAAGATTAAAGCTTGCAATGCTTAAGATGTAGGTTTCGACGAGATAGCCGAGGAAATTTTAACTCCGGAAAAGAGAAGATGAAAACACTTGGAACTAGAATTTATTCATCAAGAACAAACTCCAAAGGAAGGAATTACTCACTTGGATGAAATAAGAATAAGATTTATTGTATGCTTATCCTTCATCAAATTAATTTGATGACAAGCAATGGATTTTGCATACTACTTATTCTTCTTGAAAAGGATTAAGGGGTTATAGCACAAACTTGAGAAAGTCTTCATGAACCACCGGTAGGATTCAAAAGAACGAATGAATTAATATGATAAGAATGGAAAAGGAATCTTTAACGAACCACCGTAAGAATTCGAAAATGACTGATGAAAGAGAATAAATCATCGGGAAGAAATTAGAAGAACCAATATGCTAGAGGGGATTTAGATGCAAAAGAATAAATAGATAATGAGCTGATTAAAGAACACTTGAACGAAGCACCGGGATAACTGGATAACGGTAGCTGAAATGATGGCCTCCGGTGAAAAGAAACGGGAAAACAACTTCTGACATACTCCGGATGGATGAAAAGAATTTATGACAAATGGGGTAATTTGGAGGATAACATGAAGCTAGAACCACGAAACTTCGAGAGAACGGGCAAGATTGAGAGGAAAAACTCTTCTTCGGTCTTCAACTAACGACGGGAAAGAACACCAAAATTACTGAGATACTCCGGGAGAATGAAAAAGCGAAGAGGAAGGGTTGAACCAACAATGAAAAGAGTTTGAAATTGATCTTGGAAAAGCATCTGACTGATGAAATTCATACTTACGTCAAACTTCGAAACGGATTTGAGAATAGCTCTAGGAAATTAGAAGAGTCAGGTAAGATCCTGGCAAAAGACCTGCGGGTTAGGCCCACTGAAGAGAAAAACACCGTTGGAAAGGGATGTTGAACAGATAGATGATGCACCGAAACAATTGAAATATTTGAATGAGGTGACAACCTCAAATTAATTGGAACACATATGAATCTCCTGAGACGTCTTGAGTGCTCCGGAAGGATAAACTGGCGAGAGACGAACGAGCAGGGAGAACACTTGATCGAAGGAAAAGAATATGATCAACCCAGAAAAAAAACTTGAATTGAATCCACCGGAGAAGAAAAAGGGATGATGAATGACGAACGAGACGAGAATTCACCAGTTGAAATAATTGAGGGAAGACTGAAGAGGCTTCGAGAAGAAAAGGGTGGGAGGGCGGGAAAACAAAGGCAACTTGGAAGAGAGAAACGGCAAATAACTTGAAGAGAAGACACCGGTTGAAATCATTGAGGAAAGAAGGCAAAGACTTCGCACGAGTAGGATGGATACTCGATTACAGACTCGGACTCTGAGATGAAAAGGGGTGGGCGGGTGGGAAAAAGAAAACAACTTAGGATTGAACTTGCAAAAACGGAGAGGGTCGAATCACCTTGACGAGAAATGCATCGGATGTAAGGAGCTGAGGAACAACGATCGAAAAACCAACTGCGTGAACCTAAAGAAAAATTTGAATGGGAAGAGGAGTAATTCAAAACACCTACGTCAAGATTCCTCACCAGAGCGATGAAGGGGCTGAGGAGTAAAAAGAATTCCTACTCTCCAATATAACTAGACTCCGAAAATAGTTTTCTTCTAGACTCAACAACGGCCAAACTACACGATCAATCAAGGGGGGTCCTAGGGTCGGTCGAGGCTCTGATACCAACTTGTAACGCCCAATATGCGATACTATCCTAAAGAGACTCAAAGGTCCCACCAAGGATAGAACCGCATATTGAAACACTTTTGCAAGGTGGATATCATTACATCAACGTTACATAATAGATGGGGATACATACAAGAGGTATACCATGCCACACGAATACAACATCACAATACATAAGAGCATCATCCGAATACGGATGAAACACAAACAGAAACTCAAATGACATCCACCCTGCTAGCCCAGGCTGCCGACCTAGAACCTATCCCCTGGTCGAAGAAGAAGCAGAAGAAGAACTCCAAAACAAGCAAACATCGCTCTCGCGTCATGATCATCGCATAATCAGTACCTGCAACTGTTGTTGTAGTAATCTGTGAGCCACGAGGACTCAGCAATCCCATTACCATGGGTATCAAGACTAGCAAAGCTTAATGGGAAAGGAAGGAGGTAAAGTGGTGAGGTTGCAGCAGCGACTAAGCATAATATGGTGGCTAACATACGCAAATAAGAGCGAGAAGAGAGCAAACGGAACGGTCATGAAGCTAGCAATGATCAAGAAGTGATCTTGAACTCCTACTTACGTCAAACATAACCCAAAACCGTGTTCACTTCCCAGACTCTGCCGAAAAGAGACCATCACGGCTACACACGCGGTTGATGCGTTTTAATTCAAATCAGGTGTCAAGTTATCTACAACCAGACATTAACAAATTCCCATCTGCTGCATAACCGCAGGCACGACTTTCGGAAGTTTATACCCTGCAGGGGTGTCCCAACTTAGCCCATGATAAGCTCTCGCGATCAACAAAGGATATACCTTCTCCCAGGAAGACCCGATCAGACTCGGAATCCCGGTTTACAAGACATTTCGCCAATGGTAAAACAAGACCAGCAAGACCGCCCGGATGTGCCGACAAATCCCGATGGGAGCTACACATATCTCGTTCTCAGGGGACACCAGATTGTCCAAACTTCCGGTAGGCCAGCCCAGAGTTGCCCCTGGTGACCACCGGCGGCTGACAGGTTGGACCAACACTCACGACAAGCACTGGCCCGGGGGGGGGGGGGGGGGGGGTAAAATAAAGATGACCCTCGGGCTCCGTAAACCCAAGGGAAAAGGGCTAGGTGAGGCAACTGGTAAAACCAAGGTTGGGCCTTGCTGGAGGAGTTTTATTCAAAGTGAACTGTCAAGGGGGTCCCATAAATCACCCAACCGCGTAAGGAACGCAAAATCCGGGAACATAACACCGGTATGAAGGAAACTAGGGCGGCAAGAGTGGAACAAAACACCAGGCATAAGGCCGAGTCTTCCACCCTTTACCAAGTATATAGATGCATTAATTAGACAAGAGATATTGTGATATCCCAACCATAATCCTCTCCACCATGGGGCGATCTTCAACTTCACCTGCAACTAACAACGCTATAAGAGGGGCTGAGCAAAGCGGTAACACAATGGTTTGCTAGGAAGGGTGTGAAGGTTAGAGGCTGACATGGCAATTGGGAGGCTTGAGGAGCAAAAGATAGGTAGCGCAGCAAAGCGATAGAACGAAGCAACTAGCACAACAATGATAGTAGTGAGATCCAGGGTAGTGGTCATCTTGCCTGAAATCCCGCAAGGAAGAAGAACAAGTCCATGAAGAAGATGAAGCCATGAAGACCAACCAAGCGTAGACGAACGAATCCTCACGATCGCAACGAAACGGGAACTATCGAGAAGAAGCACACAACATGATAAACACACCACACATAGACAATACATGATGCACAACAAGCATGATGCATGACAAGACTACATGAAGCTACTCATGGCAAGAGATGATGCAAACAAGAGCAACACATCAAGGCAAGTTTAAATGAGGCCGGGAACAACATATAACAATTCCGATAAGTCCTCATATGCAAATTTCGAAATTGGTCCAGACCTGAATAAACCTTATGTTCAAGTTGTTAAACAGCAAGTTAAGATGCACCAAGATGATCTACACGAGATTCTAGTCAAGTTGCATATAAAGTTCATTAGAGTTGGAGCTACGGCCTAGAAGATATGAGCAAAACAAGTTAAACATGGCATTGATGCAAAATGCATACAAACATCAAGCAAACACCTCAAAACAAGGATGCAAAATGATATTATGAAGCTACATGCAAAATCAAGCAAGTTTCATATAGAGCACACTCAAAACGGAGCAACGGTTCAACACACACATGAAACAAGTTATAGCAACAATCTGTCCAAAACAGCAACTAGGCATATTGCAAGCATCAAAACAACATGCTACAGCACCTCAACATAAAAACAAAAGGCATGGACATGATATAAAGGTAAAGCATAACAAAACATGAACACTGAGCTATCTCCAGAAATCACTAGAACATGCTCAAAAAGACATGGCAAGATTGCCAACAATAACAGTTTCAGACTTAGCAGAAATAATATCAGGTTGCAATGTTTAGAGCTATCAAACAACATGCTACATGAACTTATCATGGCAAACAAAGGCATGGAATGAATCTACTAAATGCATAGAACAAAAGTCCCTTACTGATCATGAGCCAAAAAGGATCAGAAAACATGATGGCACCCATGTAAACATGGCAAGTTATATGACAGATTCATACATGGCAGGAACAACAATAAGTAGGCATGTTGATGAGCTTGTACCACTCGCCACAGAGAAATACATGGCATGGCAAGGTAATCAACAGTAATAATACATGTTTGATAAGCTAAGAATGGCAATAGAAAGTTCATAGGGTGCATGGATCACTAGCAAAACACATGGCAAAACTGAACTTAATGTTAACAGGCTGACAGCAACATTATTCAGCAACTTCAGAGCATGATAACAACAAGCTACAACAGCCTATAAATGCAACCAGAGGCATGGATGGATAGAGAATGACATGTATGACAAAACATCCTTATTGGACATCTCCAGATTATGCATACAATGACTTGTAGCAGCAGGTTTACATAGCATCACGAAATAAGAGATTCAGCCTAGCAAAATAGTAACAACAAGTACCATACTTCACAAGCTCAATGCACTCACTACAAGACTCACAAAAATACATGTATTGCACCACTGTAAATATGGAATGGCATAGATCAAAAGACCTATAGAACTCATGCTCATAGGATACACACATCAAACATGGCAAAAATGACAAATGAGCATGTTCTGTTAACAGACAGCAGACAACATTATATAGCACTCTTGCAACGAAGATTCGGGCATCTAGATCAACTTAAACAAGCATGACACAATGGAATGAAATGTATAGCATCTTATGATGAACATTTTGATATATAGCACGCACAAAATGGAGCAGTATGCAAAGAGTTATGGCATGTCAACGTATGCACCAGAATGCAAAATAATTCGGGACTTGGCAGAATTTTACCTCCGCGAAAAGTCAACGCGGGACGGGCTCGACCCGGGACGGAGGGATCCGGGGCGGGGACGGCGCGTTTGGCTCAGATCCCGGTGGATCTCATCCACCTTGCAGGTTCCGGGCCGGATCTCGCCGGATCCGGTCAGAGTTTTCGCCGGAGACGGCCGGAGTTGAGGAGGAAGATGGGGCGGCACGGGAGGCGAGGCCATGGCGAGGCACGGCGGCGGGAAGGCTGGATCTGGCCGGAGGGAGGCCGAGGCGGCGCGGCGCCGGCCGGTGGAGGTAGCGAGACGACGGGCGGCGGCGGCTGGCGAGGCGCGTCGGCGGGAGGAGCTTCGGGCTCGGGCACGGGGCACGGGGCTGAGCGGGCGACGGCGCTGGAGGGCGGGGTCCGGCGATGGCGGGGTCGGGCAGCAGCACTCCCGCGGGTGGCGGGGCCGGGCGCGCGGGCGGCGGGGGCGGTGGCGAGGCGCGGCGCACTCCGGCGGCGGCACTCGGTGTCCGGCGGCAGGGTCGAAGGGAGGCGCGGGGCGGCGCGCACTCGGGCTAAGCGGCGGCGGCGCGCGGGCCCGCGATGGGCCTGGCGGGCCTCAGCGGTGGGCGGAGGCGAAATGCCACGTGGCAGCTTTCGGTTGGACGACGGAGCGGGGTGGACGCGTCCGGTCGCCGGGCGGACGTGTCCGGTGGCGCGAGAAGGGAGAGGGCTAGGGTTCATCCGCGAAATTGGACGAGGAGCACATATTTATAGATTCTGGGAGCTAGGAGAGTCCAAATGAGGAGCGGTTTTCGCCCACACGGTTGTGATCGAACGACCGCGAGCATGGAGGGGAGTTAGGATGGGTTTTGGGACAGTTTGGAAGGGTGTTGGGCTGCAAAGAGAAAGGGGGGTTTTGGGCTACGCGTTTAACCGTTGGAGTATCAAACAACCTCCAAATGGCACGAAACTTGACAGGCGGTCTACCGATGGTATACCAAGGCCGCTTGGCAAACCTCGGTCCATTCCGAGAATGTTTAAAACCCGCTCAAAACGAGAGACAAAAGGGGGACGCCGGAGGACATAGGAGTGCCGGATTGCAAAACGGACAACGGGGAAAATGCTCGGATGCATGAGACGAACACATATGCAATGCAATGCACATGATGACATGATAAAATGCAACATGCAAGCAAATGACATGGCAATGATGGCGAATAACTGGCAGACACCTAGTGCATCGAATCCGGGGCGTTACACCTCCCTTTCTACTGTTAGACTTAGAACCACGAGAGTTGGCGCCCACCGTGGGGCAGGTGTCTTAGCGAGTTACTGGTGAAGTTGCAAGTTTTTCCGATCATCATCATGGTTTCCGGCGGCGAGATGGTTGAGGGCTGCGAGATCCGTCTCGGCGCGCTCGTTTTTGTCGCCGAAGACTCGGCATGGCTTCAGGAAGCTCCGCTCGACGTTGAGGCGCTCCCCGTCCGAGGGGCGATGCACTTTCGCGCGTGCGTTCATGGAGCTCTTCTTCGGCAGCCGTTGACTCAGTATCAGTCGGCTCCAATGGTGTTTTTTCTCCCCGCTGTTCGCCGCCGCAAGCGGTCCGGTCGATCGCGGCTTCAGCGCTGGCTGAAACACGTGGTGACTCGGTGTCGTGGAATTATCATGTCAGATGTCCTTGTGAAAGGACTTAGTCGTGGAGCCATCGCAACGGGTTAGCTTGAAGGGGTTAAACCGGACAAGGGACACGGGAGTTTTATACTAGTTCGGCCCCTTCGATGAAGGTAAAAGTCTACGTCTAGTTGTGATGGGATTGATTGGGTTTCGATGATCAGGGAGCGCAATCCGCTTGCCTGAGTCTCGAGTTGTCGTGTCTTGTCCCTGAACCGCCGCCGGGTCGTCCCCTTATATACACGGGTTGACGCCCGGCCGGTTTACAGAGTCCCGAGGCCGACTCATAGAAGTGTTCGGCTCGGTCTCTCCTTTCCTTATCTTACAATACAGGCTATATGACTATGGCGGTTTACCACTATGGGCCCTAATCCGCCTTTGGGCTCCGGGCCTCTAAGCTTCATAGTAAAGCGCCACCTTCCGGGTCTTCGTGGGCTTCAATATGGTTGAGCGTAAACCGGCCCCCTCCTGGGTGGTTTATACTCAGTATTTATATCCCCAACATTAGGCCCCAGATTGATTTGAACCTGTTCATGTTAATCTTTGATACTTAGCAGAATCCTGTGAACGCCTTTCTTCATTCCTCGTAAACCGCCATGATGCCTTCTTTTATAAACTTTGTTAAACCGCCGTGACATCATCCTCTGGATACAGCAATGGATCATCATGACGTCATCTCTGTAAAAAAAAGATTCCCTTTATTTAATGCCATCCCGGAAATCGAGGCGACAGCCACGCCACTTGCTACTTTGGATTCCTCGATTCTCGCGCCTGTCACTTATCTCCCTGCCCTGTTACAAATACACCCGACAGGTACTTTCATTTTCTCCCCTTTCTTCTCTTCTTCTTCCTCGCGACCGGAAGAAACCCCAGTGCCGCCGCCGCCGTCGATCTTCGAATCTGTACCGACCAAGGCCGCTGCATCACCCTGTTTGTTCTAGAGACCCTGCCGCGCTCTTCCGCCGCCGTGTGGCCCTGGTAAGTTCGCTTCCCTGTAGCCCTAGATCTTCATTAGGGTTTCAAGTTCATCCATGTTCATCGCCGTTCATCAGTTCTTTTGTGTTCCTCCTTCTGGTCTTCCTGTTGAGTATACATATGTGTGCCTGATAGTTTTGAACTCCGGCTAGATCCATGTTATTAGTTCACCGTACCGTAGTATCTTACTGTTTCCGAATAGACTCCGTCTGGTTCGTCTCTGTTCCTCTTTAGCGCCATTGTAGGGCTCGGGAACATTTTCTTAGATTATGCACGGTAGATCCAAAATTATACTGCCATATTGCGAAACCTATTTTTGTAACTCTTAGCAGAAATTTCGAATTCTGGCCATCCTGCCTATAGGCGGTTTAACTCCTTAAAAGTCAATCCGCCATATAACATTAGCCCTCTCTTAAACCGCCAACTGAACTTGCACAGTATCCTTCTCCGGTTTAACACTGAATTAGACGCCTTAAACCGACACTTTTTATTTTCAGTTCCTCATTCCGGAATGTCGAAGCAATTTTCTGCTTGCAATTGGGTTCCATCCCGGATCACAAAGACACAGATCAATGGTTACGTCATCACCGGTGCTTTAGCTTCGAAGAAAGTTCTCCACTGGCGAATTCCGGAATCGGAATGTCCACCTGAACCTCAAGAGGGAGAGGTGATTGTTTTATGCAACATTTAGACCGGGGATTTAGTCCGCCCGGATCAAAAAAATTCCGGGATGTCCTTGCCAGCTTCCAACTCCATCCGCAAGATATTGGTCCGAACTCTGTATCAAACATATGCAACTTTCAAGTATTCTACGAAGTTTACCTTCAAGAAGAGCCAACCGTGGAGTTGTTCTGAGATTTTTTTCACCTGAACCGCCGCACAGAATTCTCAGATGGCCCCAACACAGAGCTTGGTGGCGTATCAATTCAAAATAGGAAAGAAGTTGATCTCCCTCATGCCAAACACCATAGCCATCCTAAAGATTGGAACCAAACCTGGTTTTACTGCCGGAATACTGCTCCTGATGGAGAAAATCCCTTGTCGGGCTACTGCCCTCACCGGCTTAGCAACAGCCACCCAATGCCTCCGCGTCTAACCGCCGCGGAATGGAAGAATTTTGCTCCTCAACTCGCCAAGCTCCAGGCTCTGATGGCCAATGGTTTAACCGGCATTGATCTTGTCCGCTGCTGGGTTTCATGGGGCATTCTGCCTTTGAGCCGCCGCCCCGGATTGATGCATGAGTATACCGGAAGTGTAAAAGACCCTCAACGATATCATGAAGTAATAATGACCGAGCTTGAAATCACTGAATGTGTAAAGAGGATGCTTGATGAACCGGTCGCTGCATGCAGCCAAACCGGTTTGGCTCCGTTTTGCATCTCCAATAAACTGCCGGCGGTAAGTTCATGTACATACTTTACTGATTTCCACATTGACCGCTTACTAACCTTTCTTTGCCTTAATTTCAGGCCAACAGCTCTTTCTAGAAACGTAATAAACCGGCCCGTGCTCCTTGTGTAAAAACCAAGGTCACCAAGAAGGCCGGAAAGAAGAAAGTTGTCGATTCTTTTGAACCGCTGGAGGAAGAAGAATCAGATGCTGAGGTAGAACTTGACTCACTTGGCTCCTTTTTTATACATCTTATTGATAATGATCATCTTCAGGATGATGCTGAAGCCAGCCATACAGATCATGTTGAGGTAATTCTTCTTTCTTCCGACTCGGACCCTGTGTCGGTTCAAAGAACTCACCGTACAGTTCGGAAAGTAAAACAATCTCACCCCCTTGCTCATTTGGATCCAAAATTTTCTTTGAAGAAACGGCAAGCAGAAGAACGTCGCACAACCCGGCATAGTGGTCAACAGATCACTTCGTCCGGTTTAGCTGATACGCCCCCCGGAAACACCGTCTAGAGGTGATTTGTGCTCCTCAAAAACAATACCCTTTTAAAGGTTTCTTCCGATGCCCTCTCAATCCATCTGACCCGAATTACCAAGCATCTTCTAGCTCGTCTGGCGGTTCGTCGACCACCCAATTGCCTCCTCTCAAAGTAGTTGCCGGGTAAGTGTTACCTGATTTATAACTTTATTTTGTCGGTTTATCATACTCTAACCTTTGGTGTTATAGCGCCAAAGCTCGATTAAGCAAGAAGGCCAAGACCAGCGACCCTACTGTTGAAGTTGATCTGGAAAAGACACTCGAGCATCATAACGAAAACCCGGAAGTTGCCATGGACAGCTCTGCTGGGCCAAATCAAGATGGTAATGCTAACCCGCCAGAAGCTGAACCGTCTGCAGAGGCTGATACTTTAAATCCTCCTGCTCCCCCGAGCCCGGCAATGGAACAACGGGACTCAATTGCTGATCCGCCAAGTCCAGCTAACAAACCGCCAAGCCCTGTTCAAAACCTTGACTCTTCCAGTCTGGCTAAGGATGATGATGTTGTTGTTACAGGCACTGGATATACCGCCCCTGGTAATCCAGTTGCCCTGTCAAAGCATACTGCGAAAGATGAATTTGCTGCCGTGAACAAAGGGAAGGGTAAGACTGATTTGTTTGCTTACACCGATCTCTCTGCTCAAGACCTTCATTCCGGCTTTCTGAACCGGCTATATACAAGCCGTGATTATGAAGCCGGTTTAGTAAATATAATGAAGGAACGCTATGAGGTAAACATTGCACTTTAGAATTTCTGCACCTTCATTGCATTGTAGCCCCCAAGGGCCGGTTTGTCTTGAGAAAGTCAAACCGGTACTTTATATTCTTCATGCTGTACCTTGTGAACTGTTCTTTGTCTTGATCAAATACACATTAGCCCCCAAGTGCCATGATTAAAACTTGTATTAATCCTTGGGACTTGAAGTATCCACATGAAAACGATCCGCATTAGCCCCCAAGTGTTGAGTGTATAACTGGTTATATGCTTGGAACTTTGAACAAAGATATTAACATGTTCTCTTACTATTGCAGAGTGAAATAAATCAGCAAACCTCACAAATTGCTGATCTTCGAGCAAACCTTGAGACCCAACAAGCAGAAACCACCAAGGCCAAGGATGAGCTGAGAACCGCTTTGACCACCATGGAGCAACTTAAAGAATATTTTAAATCTGAGCAGGCCAACTGGGACAGCGAGAAGGCCGGACTGGTGAAGCGGTCGGAGACTGCTGAATCGGCTCTTAAACCGGTGGCAGAAGAATTATCTAGACTGAAGCGCCAAATCAATGCCATGACCTCTGCCATATTTGGTAAGTAGTGGTTGCCAAAAGTTGTATCCCTTTGAAATTTCATCGGTTTAACATGTATTTCTTGATATAGGAAATTGCATCGCTCACCTGGGTTCTGACATGCGGAAGAGGCTTAAAGCGGCATATACACTGATTGAGCAGCTGTATACCGGCGCTCAACGGGTTATATGTGCAACTTCATATGATAATGCGGCACCAACACATATCAAAGATACGTTGGATCGTCTTTCAATGGCACCAGCGCAAATAGAAGAGCTGAAGCGATCCGCTGCTCGGGCCGGCGCTTTGCTGGCGCTGACTCGAGCCAAGGCATGGATAGCTGACCTTGACCCGGCTGATATATCCAAAGGCTTCCCCAGTGCCCAAGAAAATGGCGAAGAATTTGACAATGACGCCCTGAAACGGGTAACAAGGGAGATGCGTCCTTTGGCGAGTCAACTAGCCGAAGAGGCGAACCTGACGGTTCACCGATCGTTCTATGATGCAGACAACAAACGGGTTGAAGCTGTGATCCCTGAAGTGCAGAACCTCATTCCACCAATCCGTAAGCATACTTACGCTCCTGACGTTGATCCGGCTGAGCTTATAAGTGAAGAGGCTGTCTTTCAGGGCTTAACCCAGATTGACTGGACCACCAATGACTTCCAGTCAGTGGATGAAGAAGAGGTTGAACCGACGCCAGATGATCCATCTACCTCACGTCAACCCGGTGATGAAGCTTAATCTGTCCAGGCGGTTGGTATATCAGGAACGATCAATGAATATTTCCATATTTTGGGCCTTGGAGTGCCGTGTAATAGGATAGCAAGAAACTTATGCTGATCTGCTGCCATCATGCAAGAGATATTTTGCGTTGATAAGCCATATCAATATCAATTTTTGTTCCAAGTATCACAATATGCATTTCCTGTATGCATAAAAAGACAAAGGGTCCTGGCGGTTTACCGCCGGACGGGTCATAATGCCCAAAATATGCCGGATTGATAATCAAATCATAATAATATGAATTTATACATACCGGTAGTACAAGATCCCTGGCTAGTTGGCGAGCCAACTTGAATTGCGATAAGGGTGAAAAACCCAAATCTGAAGTATTTGTATCGCCATCATTTTCTGATGTCGTAGATTAAGTCATGCCGGGTGATGATTCACGCCAGACGATCCGGGCTGTTGACAGGAAATCAATGCCAAGCCGGGTTAAGAAAACTCCGGTTTAAAATAAAGGTCTGTCAACGTAAAGTTGCAAACCAAGCCGGTTTAAGAAATGCCGGTCTTAGAAGACGGTTGAACAAGCCAAAAAAATCGGTTTAAAATTCAGCCAAAGTTCAAATGAAAACCGTGTAGTCGAGGCTTTTTGGGGGCTGCCAGGCCCAAATGCGAGGCTTTTTGTGGGCTGCCAGGCCACTGAGTTGAACCATTTAACAAAGCCTTTTAAGATAGACCTCCAACTAGCCAATCACCGTTTTAACTTTGACAAGTTCAGGGTCTCAAGGAGAGTAACTGTCAAACGTTCGGAGGGCCGTGCCAGGATGACCTGGATAGGAGTGTGTTACTTGATGAAGGCAGGTTAACCTGGGGTTTTAGGTAAATATACCAGGCTTCCAAGCCGTGGGTCGATACCCAGCTACAAGGATCCATTCAGACTTCTTGGTATTGGACCAAGGAGCCCCCAAGTAACGTGATGAGCGGTGCTCATTAGGTGCCTATGTTTGAGTTGTGCATAGCATCGAAACTCTCTTTGGCCCTTTGGGTGTGAAGCTCCCAATCTCTGTGGCGTGATAGCCGGTTCAAGGGATAATACTTCGCTTGGTCAGCTGAAGCCCCCAAGTAACTCAAAGAATATTTGAGAAAAAACAGCAGAGGCCCCGCTTTGAAGCAAGGATGCTGATTTGTTTATTGATGATAATATATACATCGTCAAAATATGTACATAAAAGAGAGCCTATGGCTCAAGTGTAGTAAGGCCGGAGGAGAGCTATGTTCCAGGGCCGCCGGGTCTCCTCCTCAGATTTGCGTGAGTCATCTCGAACGTCAATGAGGTAGTATGATCCGTTGTGCAGATTCTTACTGACCACAAAGGGTCCTTCCCAAGGCGGGGATAACTTGTGTATACCGGTCTGATCCTGGATAAGCCGGAGCACCAAGTCACCTTCTTGAAAGGCTCTTGTCCTAACCCGACGGTTGTGATAGCGCCGCTGGTCTTGCTGATAAACCGCCGAGCATGCCAAAGCCATATCCCGCTTCTCATCTAGTAAATCCGGTGCCTCTTGGCGAGCTTGCTCATTGTCCGCTTCGACATAATTAGCAACCCGGGGGGAATCATGATGTATATCACTTGGGAGAACCGCCTCTGCTCCGTAGACCATGAAGAAAGGCGTATATCCTGTTGATCGATTGGGGGTGGTGTTGATACTCCACAACACAGAAGGTAATTCTTCCACCCAACAACCCGGCGTCCGTTTCAATGGAATCATGAGCCGGGGTTTAAGACCCTTTAAGATTTCTTGATTAGCTCGCTCTGCTTGACCGTTGGATTGAGGGTGCGCGACAGATGCTAGATCAAGCCGAATATGCTCTCTTTGACAGAAATCCTCCATCTCACCTTTGGATAGGTTAGTACCATTATCTGTGATAATGCTGTGTGGATAACCAAAGCAGAAAATAATCTTTTTGAGAAATTGAACCGCCATCGCTGCATCACAATTGCTAACAGGCTCCGCTTCAACCCACTTGGTGAATTTATCAACTGCCACTAACAGGTGGGTTTTCTTGTCTCGGGAACGCTTAAAAGGCCCCACCATATCAAGCCCCCAAGTAGCAAAAGGCCAACTGATTGGAATCATCCATAGCTCCTGAGCCGGAACATGAGCTCTGCGGGAAAATTTTTGACAAGCATCACATCGCTTTACCAGATCCTCCGCATCAGCATGGGCTGTCAGCCAGTAAAACCCATGACGAAAAGCTTTTGAAACCAGGGACTTTGAACCGGCATGATGACCACAATCCCCTTCATGAATTTCCCGGAGGATCGCTTGGCCTTCTTCCGGAGAAACACAACGCTGAAATACGCCTGAAACACTACAGCGGTGTAACTCGCCATTGTGAATAACCATGGATTTAGAACGCCGGACTATCGGTCAGGCCAGGACTTGATCATTTGGTAGCTCACCCCGGTTCATATATGCCAGATATGGAATCGTCCAATCCGACACAACATGTAAAGCAGCCACCAGCTGCGCCTCCGGATCAAGAGCAGCCAGATCCGCTTCTGTAGGCAATTTAACAGATGGGTTATGCAATATATCCAGAAAGGTGTTAGGAGGTACCGGTTTACGCTGAGATCCAAGTCGGCTCAAAGCGTCTGCTGCTTCGTTTTTGCGCCGATCAATATGCTCAACCTGGTAACCTTTGAAGTGACCCGCCACCATATCTACCTCACGCCTGTAAGCCGCCATGAGTGGATCCTTAGAATCCCAAGTACCAGAAACTTGCTGAGCCACCAGATCAGAATCGCCAAAGCAACGAACTCGAGTTAAGTTCATCTCCTTAGCCACGCGGAGACCGTGAAGTAGGGCTTCATATTCAGCTGCATTGTTAGTACAAGGAAACATCAAGCGGAGGACGTAGCAAATTTTATCACCTCGGGGGGAAGTAAGGACAACTCCAGCCCCCGAGCCTTCCAACTGCCTTGATCCATCGAAATGAATGGTCCAGTACGTATTATCCGGTTTCTCTTCTGGTGCTTGTAACTCAGTCCAGTCATTGATAAAGTCCACAAGAGCCTGCGACTTAATGGCTGTGCGAGGCACATACTTCAAACCATGTGGACCAAGCTCAATTGCCCACTTTGCAACCCGGCCAGTTGCTTCTCTGTTTTGGATGATATCACCCAAGGGAGCCAAACTAACCACTGTGATGGGGTGACCTTGAAAATATTGCTTGAGTTTCCGACTGGCCATAAAAACCCCATACACCAACTTTTGCCAATGTGGATAGCGTTGCTTTGACTCGATCAGGACTTCACTGATGTAATATACTGGACGTTGAACCGGATATTCCTTCCCAGCCTCTTTACGCTCTACAATGATAGCCACACTGACTGCTCGGGCATTAGCAGCCACATATAATAGTAAAGGCTCATGATCGACTGGGGCTGCCAGAACTGGCGGTTCAACCAATTGCCGCTTTAACTCCTCAAAGGCCGCATTGGCTGCATCACTCCAGACGAAATTATCCATTTTCTTCAGCATCTGATACAAGGGAATGGCCTTCTCACCCAAACGACTGCTGAACCGGCTGAGAGCTGCGATCCGGCCTGCGAGACGCTGAACATCATTGATACATGTCGGTTTGGCCAAGGATGTGATTGCCTTGATTTTTTCCGGATTAGTCTCAATGCCCCTGTTAGACACCAGAAAACCGAGCAGCTTGCCTGCCGGAACACCAAAGACACACTTATCCGGATTAAGCATCATTTTGTAAACCCGGAGGTTGTCAAACGTCTCCTTGAGATCAGCTATCAATGTCTCCTTTTTCCTGGATTTCACCACAATGTCATCCACATAGGCATGAACGTTAGCTCAATCTGCGTGTGAAGACAATTTTGCACACAACGCTGATAGGTTGCTTGAGCACTCTTGAGCCCAAAGGGCATAGAAACATAGCAGAAGGCTCCAAAGGGAGCGATGAAGGCTGTTTTCTCCTGGTCCTTAACTGCCATTTTGATCTGATGGTACCCTGAGTAAGCATCCAAAAAACTCAGGTGCTCACAACCCGCCGTTGCATCAATGATTTGATCAATACGCGGGAGAGCAAAAGGATCCGCTGGGCAAGCTTTATTTAAGTCCGTGTAATCCACACACATGCGCCAAGTCCCGTTTTTCTTAAGAACCAGCACCGGATTAGCCAACCATTCAGGATGAAAAACTTCAACGATAAACCCAGCCGCCAACAGCCGGGCCACCTCCTCCCCAATTGCCTTGCGTCTCTCTTCATTAAAGCGACGAAGGAATTTCTTGACCGGTTTAAACTTCGGATCAATGTTAAGGGTGTGCTCAGCGAGTTCCCTCGGTACACCTGGCATGTCAGAAGGCTTCCATGCAAAGATGTCCTGGTTCTCCTGGATGAACTCGATGAGCGCGCTTTCCTATTTTGGATCCAAATTGGTGCTGATGCTGAACTGTTTGGACGAATCGCCAGGTACAAAGTCAACAAGCTTCATCTCATCCACCGGTTTGAAGTGCAGGGTTGGGTCGTGCTCAGTGGTGGGCTTCTTCAGAGGGGTCATATCTGCCGGATCAACATTTTCCTTGTAAAATTTTAACTCCTCTGTAGCACAAACCGACTCAGCGTAAGCCGCATCACTCTCTTCGCAATCCAAAGCGATTTTCCGACTTCCATGAACTGTGATGGTTCCTTTGTGACCCGGCATCTTGAGCTGCAAGTAAATATAACATGGCCTCGCCATGAATTTTGCATAAGCCAGTCGCCCAAACAGTGCGTGATACGGGCTCTGGATTCTCACCACCTCGAAAGTCAATGTCTCAGACCGGGAATCATGCTCATCTCCAAACACAACTTCCAAAGCAATCTTGCCCACTGGATACTCCGACTTTCCTGGTACTACACCATGAAAAACAGTATTGGACGGCCCAACACTCGGCGTTCGACCACCCATCAAGTCGCAGCAATCGAGCCCAACGAAACCCTCCATGGCCTGTTCGATCTGTCGACCGGCTCCACGGGAGACTGCATCCGAGTGCGATAGCAGCGATCCTGCAGCCAAAGTCCTGATGGTCGATGGTCCTCACAGCCTGCCCGGGTTCCGCCACAAGGGTGACGGGGACGGAGGCAGCAATCCGTCGCACGTCCATGAGGAATACCGACCCGAGCCCCTCTCTTCGCAGCAGAGGGAAGAACTTCGTCGCTGCAACATGGATGCACTCCATATGCCCATCGTTGGAGAAACCCTCGAGGCTCGGGCCTTGGAGGAGGTGCGCCTAGCTAACTTGGCTGAGCGCACTTGACTGGATAACCTTCAGCGTGCTCTCGATGAGCGCGCCCAGGAGCGGATCCATGAGTCCAGTCGATGACAGCTTTTGCCGCCTCCACCTAAGGTATACCGCACTCTGATTCAGAATCTCACAGCTGTGACCCGAATAGCAGAGTCGATAGCCTTCCCAGTCAGAGGCTGGCAGAGGGCTGATGCAGATCCAGGCCCTGCTCAGGGCAGCAGGCGAGCAGAATATAGTAGTATCTCAGTCGCGGAATAGGATTCACAGCAGATCTGTTGCAGCGGACACGGTTTAGTCGGCTCACAACCCAAGATCGCCTCCGCGGCGTGAAGGCCGTGGGCAGTATGATCATCCACTCAACCGTGACAATCATTATCGGGGACCCACGCCTCCTCCGAGGAGTGCGTCGTATGTGCCTCGGCGGAACGATGACAGGCGCCGTCACAGTGGTGAGCGCAGGATTTCAGTCGACCCAAGGGAACCGGGCTTCGACGCGAGGTCTATCCTTGTTCAAGGCCTGGTCGACCGAACAGAGCACACAGAGGAGACCCTGGCAGAGATCGTCCAAGTGGCAGCCGAGTGCATGTTTATGGTCCCGAGTGTTTTAGTAGAGCCATCAGGGCAGCAGTGATACCTCCGAACTTTAGGTTGGCGTCCGGGGTCAGTAAGTTCACCGGTGAATCCAAGCCTGAAACTTGGCTTGAAGATTACCGAGTGGCTGTGCAGATTGGAGGTGGTAATGACGAGATAGCGATGAAGCATCTCCCTCTTATATATGTTGGAAGGGTCGGCCCGAGCGTGGCTGACTCAGTTGACTCCAGGCAGTATTCACAGTTGGGAAGAGCTATCTTGAGTGTTTGTGAGAACTTTTGAGGGCACGTGCAAGCGACCAGCAGGATTACCCGAGTTGCAGCATTGTGTGCAGAAGCCGAATGAGACTTTGAGGGAGTTCATCCAGAGATGGTCCACTTTGCATCACATCGTCGAGAATGTTTCAGAGCATCAATTTGTATGTGCTTTCAAGGAAGGCGTCAAATACAGAGAGTTGGTCTTGAAATTCGGTCGAACTGGGGATATGACTCTGACTCGAATGAGGGAGATAGCCACCCGGTACACTAACGGGGAAGAAGAGGATTGACTCTGTAGCAGGAAGAGCAAACCAGTCGGCCAAGAGGCCGGTGGAGGTAACTCCAGTGGGAAACAGAAGCGTAAGGCCGAGCCAGCGGCACCTAGAGAGATTGCGGCAGTGAATCAAGGAAAGTTTAAGGGAAAACCTAAGGGGCCCTGGCCCCCTAAGAATGTGACGGATCAAGAAGGGAATGATGTGTTGGATTTGCCGTGCCACATCCACACGAAGAAGGATGAGGAAGGTAATCTGATTTACCCGAAGCATACCACACGGCAGTGTCGACTCCTAATCCAGCAGTTCCGAGAGAAACAACCCAATGAGAAGGAGAAGGAGTCGGACCAAGGTGAAGATGAAGAGGAGGACAATGGTTATCCCAAAGTCAATTCCACTCTGATGATATTTGCTGACATTGAAAGCAAGAGTCAATTGAAGGTCATCAACAGGGAGGTGAATATGGTCGCTCCTACGGCGATGACCACCTACTTGACATGGTCTCAGACAACCATTACGTTTGACCAGTCTGACCATCCTGCTTGTGTGGCCACCCCTGGGAGGCAAGCACTGGTGGTCGACCCCATGGTTGGAGGCACTCGATTGACAAAAGTACTGATGGACGGTGGCATTGGTCTGAACATCCTCTACGCTGAGACCTTGAAGGGAATGGGCATTCCGATGTCCAAGCTTAGCGAGAGCAATATGAGTTTTCATGGCATAATCCCTGGAAAGAAAGCCGAGTCACTCGGCCAGATCGCCCTTGATGTGGTTTTCGGTGACTCCAAGCATTACCGAAAGGAGAAGTTGACATTTGAGGTTGTGGATTTCCAGAGTGCTTATCATGCCATCCTGGGTAGGCCAGCCTATGCACGTTTTATGGCTCGACCATGTTATGTGTACCTCAAACTAAAGATGCCTTTCCCCAAAGGTGTGATCGCAGTTACTGGCAATCGGCAGAAGGCTGAGGAATATTTCCAGAAAGGTTCCAAAATCACCGACGCACAAATGGCAACAGTCGAGTTCCAAGAATATCAGAAGAATGCAGATCTGAGTGATTTGCTTCGAGCCAAGAAGCCTGCCACAGATTCTGCATTCGAGTCGACTGGTGAGACGAAGCTAGTTCATATTCACCCGACGGATCCCAATGCTGCACCGACTCATATATCAACGACGCTCGACATCAAATAGGAAGAAGCGCTCGTTTAGTTCCTCCGTGAGAACTGGGACATCTTTGCATGGAAACCTTCTGACATGCCAGGTGTACCCAGGGGACTGGCCGAGCATCGTTTGCGTGTCGACCCCAAAGTAAAGCCCGTCAAAGAGCACCTTCGGCGGTCCGCCGTGCATAAGAGGAAAGCAATTGGCGAAGAAGTGGCTCGACTATTGACAGCAGTGTTCATCCGTGAAATCTACCACTCCAAGTGGTTAGCCAATGTAGTCATGGTTCCAAAGAAGGATGATTCACTTCGTATGTGCATTGATTTCAAGCATATCAATCGGGCCTTCCCGAAAGATCACTTCCCTCTCCCTCGCATTGATCAGATTGTTGACTCGACTGCGGGGTGTGAGCGCTTGTCTTTCCTTGACGCGTATTTCGGATACCATCAGATCCGACTGTATGGTCCCGATGAAATAAAAACAGCCTTCATCACCCCATTTGGGTGCTTTTGCTATGTCACCATGCCTTTTGGTCTGAAAAATGCTGGAGCCACATTCATGAGAATGATTCAGAAGTTCCTGCTTACTCAAATCAGTCGGAATGTGGAAGCTTACATGGATGACATTTGGTCAAGTTTCACAAAGGTTCTGACCTATTGACCGACCTTGCAGAAACCTTTGCCAACCTGAGGAGGTACGATATCAAGCTTAATCCGTCAAAGTGCACATTCGGAGTTCCAGGAGGAAAGTTACTCGGTTTTCTCGTTTCTGAATGAGGGATCGACGCCAATCCAGAAAAGGTTGATACAATCCTCCGAAATAAACGCCTGTGCGAGTGCATGACGTTCAGAAGTTGACTGGTTGTCTGGCCGCCCTGAGTCGATTCATTTCTCGTCTTGATGAAAAGGCCTTGCCTCTTTACCGACTGATGAAGAAGTCTAATAAGTTCGAGTGGACTGATGAAGCTGATGCAGCGTTTGCAGAGTTCAAAACCCTGCTTTCCACCTAGCCGGTGCTTGTTGCACCAATCAGCAAAGAGTCTTTACTGCTTTACATTGCAGCCACTAGACAAGTTGCCAGCACAGTACTCACGGTCGAGCGAGAAGAAGAAGGAAAAGCTAACAAGGTTCAACGCCCAGTCTGTTATCTCTCTAAAGTTTTGACTCCACCAAGCAACGATACCCACATTATCAGAAGCTTGTCTATGGAATATACATGAGCATGAAGAAGGTTGCGCATTATTTCTCTGACCACTCTATTACAGTCGTCAGCGACGCGCCACTATCTGAAATTCTGAATAACAGAGACTCAACTGGTCGAGTGGCAAAATGGGCGATTGAACTCCTTCCATTAGATATCAAGTTCAAGGCAAAGAAGGCTATCAAGTCCCAAGCAATTGCAGATTTCCTTGCCAAGTGGATTGAGCAGCAATTGCCGACTCAAGTTCACTCGGAGCATTGGACTATGTTCTTTGATGGCTCCAAAATGCTGAATGGTTCAGGCACTGGAGTAGTTTTGGTATCCCCCCGCAGAGACAGGCTTAGTTATGTTCTCCAGATTCATTTTGATTCCTCCAATAACGGAGCCGAATATGAAGCACTTCTATACGGGTTGCGTATGGCCATTTCACTCGGCGCCCGTCGTCTTATGGTCTACGGCGACTCAGATTTGGTGGTTAACCAAGTGATGTAGGAATGGGATGTCAGGAGCCCAGCCATGACTGGTTATTGCAATGAAGTGAGAAAGCTGGAGAAGAGGTTTGAAGGTTTGGAGCTCCAACATATACCTCGACTGAAAAATCAAGCTGCAGATGAGTTGGCCAAGATAGGTTCAAAGAGAGAGGCCATTCCCCGAAACGTGTTTCTGGAACATATTCATTCACCTTCAGTTCAGGAAGATCCTTTCACCAAAGAGTCACCGCAGCCCAAGAGTGCCACAGATCCGACTGAAGTCGAAATCCCAGCCGTAGTCGACTTAGTCATGGAGGTTTTGGTCATCACTCCCGACTGGACAGTGCCATACATTGCATACATTCTTAGGAAGGAACTCCCAGAGGATGAAGAGGAGGCTCGACAGATCGTCCGACGGTCTAAAGCCTTTACTATGATGAAAGCACAGTTGTTCAGAGAACGTGTAACTGGGGTCTACCAGAAGTGCATCATGCCAGAAGAAGGCGAAATGATCCTCAACGATATTCACTCGGGGACCTATGGTCACCATGCGTCCTCTCGGACCATCGTGGCCAAAGCATACCGAGCCGGGTTTTACTGGCCGCACGCCAACAAGATGGCAAAGGAAATAGTGGACAAGTGTGAAGGTTGTCAGTTTTATTCCAACATGTCCCACAAACCTGCATCAGCTCTGAAGACTAGCCCACTCGTCTGGCCTTTCGCCGTCTGGGGACTGGACATGGTTGGACCTCTGAGGACAGGCAGGAGTGGATTTACTCATGTGCTGGTAGCAGTCGACAAGTTCACCAAATGGATCGAGGCCAAGCCCATCAAAAGCCTTGAAGCAATCACAACCGTGAGTTTCATCAGAGAACTTATATTCAGATATGGCATCCCGCACAGCATCATCACGGATAATGGCTCGAACTTCGATTCTGAAGAGTTCAAAGCCTTTTGTTCCTCCCAAGGTATGAGAGTCGACTATGCTTCGGTTGCTCTTTCTCAATCGAATGGACAGGCCGAGCGGGCAAATGGATTGATTCTTAAAGGATTGAAACCTGGGTTGATGCGTGACCTAAAACATGTAACATGAGCTTGGGTTGACGAGCTTCCATTAGTACTGTGGGGGTTGAGGACAACCCCTAACCGGTCGACTGGAAGGACTCCATTCTTCTTAGTCTACGGAGCTGAGGCCGTACTCCTCAGTGATTTGCTCCACAATGCGCCTCGAGTCAAACTCTTCTCAGAAGAAGAAGCAGAACGAGCTCGGCAAGATGCAGTCGATCTCCTAGAAGAAGAAAGAGAAATGGCCTTGATCCGGTCGACCATTTATCAGCAAGACTTGCATCGATTTCATGCTAGAAACATGAGGGGTCGAGCATTTCAAGAAGGAGACCTGGTTCTTCGAGTGGATCAGCAGAGACCTCACAAGCTCGCTCCTGCTTGGGAAGGCCCTTTCGCCAAGTCAAACACAATAAAGATGAGCCACGCGCCTGGAATGCGGATCTGCTCCGCCCTTTCTATTCTTAAATATTTAGACTGTTCAGATGTAATAAGAAATACCTTTTAGTTTGGCTAAAGACATTATTTACTTCTTCCGAATGATTGTTGTTTATTTCTTTTGCGCGCATTACCTTAGCTGTGAATCTATTTTGCCTAAGATGAAGTAAGAAAAATCCTACCGAGTGATGAGTCTGCCTCTCACTCGGAGGCTTAGCTGCAGCACAGTGCTCGCCTAAGTAATAAAAATCCTACCGAGTGATGAGTCTGCCTCTCACTCGGGGGCTTAGCAGCAGCCCAGTGCTCGCCTAAGTGATAAAAATCCTACCGAGTGATGAGTTTGCCTCTCACTCGGGGGCTTAGCTGCAGCCCAGTGCTCGCCTAAGTGTTAAAAATCCTACCGAGTGATGAGTCTGCCTCTCACTCGGGGGCTTAGCTGCAGCCCAGTGCTCGCCTAAGTGACAAAAATCCTACCAAGTGATGAGTCTGCCTCTCACTCGGGGCTTAGCTGCAGCCCAGTGCTCGCCTAAGTGGTAAAAATCCTACCGAGTGATGAGTCTGCCTCTCACTCGGGGGGGCTTAGCTACAACCCAGTGCTCGCCTAAGTGATAAAAGTCCTACCGAGTGATGAGTCTGCCTCTCACTCGGGGGCTTAGCTGCAGCCCAGTGCTCGCCTAAGTGATAAAAATCCTGCCGGGTGATGAGTCTACCTCTCACTCAGGGGGCTTAGCTGCAGCCCAGTGCTCGCCTAAGTGATAAAAGTCCTACCGAGTGATGAGTCTGCCTCTCACTCGGGGGCTTAGCTGCAGTCATGTACTCGCCTAAGTTTGAAAAATCCTACCGAGTGGTGAGCAAACCTCCCACTCGGAGGCTTAGTTGCAGTCTCGTACTCGCCTAAGTTTGAAAAATCCTACCGAGTGGAGAGCAAACCTCCCACTCGGAGGCTTAGCTGCAGTCTCGTACTCGCCTAAGTTTGAAAAAAAATCATACCAAGTGGAGAGCAATCCTCCCACTCGGAGGCTTAGCTGCAGTCCCGTACTCGCCTAAGTTTGAAAAAATCCTACCAAGTGGGGAGCAATCCTCCCACTCGGAGGCTTAGCTGCAGCACAGTGCTCGCCTAAGTTTTGAAAAACCTTACTGGGTGGTTGACAGGAACGTCAAGACCATTGCGGGGTGCCTTGCTGATGAGCTGATCAATGCTACTCAAGGATCACCCAATCGATTGACAGGAACGTCAGGACCATTGCTGAGTGCCTTGCTGATGAGCTGATCAATACTACTCAAGGATCACCCGATCGGTCGACTGGAACGTCAAGACCATTGCTGAGTGCCTTGCTGATGAGCTGATCAATGCTACTCAAGGATCACTCAATTGGCCGACTGGAACGTGAAGACAATTGTTGAGTGCCTTGCTGATGAGCCGATCAATGCTACTCAAGGATCACCCAAATTGATTGACAGGAACGTCAGGACCATTGCTGAGTGCCTTGCTGATGAGCTGATCAATACTACTCAAGGATCACCCATCGGTCCACCGGAACGTCAAGATCATTGCTGAGTGCCTTGCTGATGAGCTGATCAATGCTACTCAAGGATCACTCAATCGGCCGACTGGAACGTGAAGACCATTGCTGAGTGCCTTGCTGATGAGCCGATCAATGCTTCTCGAGGATCGCCCGATCTGCATCAAGCAAACAGACAACAGTTCGAGAGAAAAACGAATTTCACTTGAGGACAGACGCAATATATGAGATGATAAATACAAAGTTTCTTGACCACAGAATAAAGTGCCCAGGCATCAGGCCCGAAGGAGTTTTAACGGCTACAAATCCACTCGGCATTCCGAGGCAAATAAAAGCGATGGCATAATGTTTTTTAATCACTCGGCGGGAGAAGGACTGGCCGGGTCGCAGAAGCTGTTGAGATCGATGCTGTCGGCGATGTGAGTGGCTGCCTCGAGGAAAGTTTCCATGAAGTCCTAGAAGGAGTGCTTCTTAGTGTTTGCCACTTTGAGAGCCGTCAGCTTGTCTTCCTTAGCCTCCTTGCAGTGCACTCGGACCAAAGACAAGGCGACATCAGCACCATAGCGGGCAGAAGATTTCTTCCACTCTTGCACTCGGCTTGGGATCTGATTCAGCCGAGTCATCAAGGACTCGAGATCTTGAGACATTTGCGCTTGAGTCCAGAGTTCGGCGTCCACTCGGGCCATCACCGCCTTCAGCCGAGCCAGATAGTCGACTGCACCGTCCAAGCATGATTCCAGTCGAAGCAAGTTCATCGCAACTTCATCTTTCATGGGACAGTTGATAGGGTCGAGACCTGTCTCGACCCGTCCAATTTCAGCTTCACAGTCCTGACAGAGTTCTGTTCCATCACAATGAACAATGAGTCGACAGTATTGCAAATCTCAGTCGACGACAGTTAGCTAACTGAACAGTCATACCTTCAAGCTTCAAGACAAGCTTCACCGCAAGTTGTTCCAAATGAGACTCTAGCTTGCCCGTCTTGGTCCTGAGACCCTAAACTTCAGCGGTCAGGTTCTCCTTGTCCTTCCTCAGTTGTTAGACTTCACGATTGGCATCCGAGATGGCCGACTTCAATTTCGCGTTCTCGTCCTCCAACTTGCCGACTGAAGCCAGCTTCTGGTCCACAAGCTTCGTCTTCTCGCGTGCTTCCTTCTGAGCAGCTGCCAGATCCAAATCCTTCTGCTCCAAAGCTTCCTTCATCCTCTCTAAAGAAACAACACTCTTCAGACGAGACTGAAGTTGGCGATTTTCACTACGCACATCTGTTTGTGTGAATTCACTCGGTTCAAAGAGACTGAAAGAAAAACCAGTGCGAAGTGTGAAGATACAAAGTAGACAAAATGGCCGAGTGATTACCTCCCATGATGGCCGTTTCTTCTTGAGCAGTCTTCAGATTCTTCTTCACAAGTTCGAGATCAAGTTCAACACTGATATGCTTCTTCTTTAATTCGGTGAGCCGAGCTCCAAGATCACAAGACCTCTGTAGACAGAAAGACAGACATGTCAGTCCACACATGTAAGCGACAGTGAAGGAGAAGAATTACTCTAAGACTACTGCCGAATCAAATATTCAATAGTAGACTCGGGGACTACACCCAGTGGGTGCACTTAACGTGCCCCAACTGGATCAGATCAATACTCAGCGAGAGTTCAAAAAAAAGACAGAGAGATATATCATCAGACCTCAGTCGACTGCCAGCAGCCGACCGTGGTATCGGGGAATACACCCAGTGGGAGCACTCGACGTGCCCCCACTGATTCGGAAAGTGAAAAATTGAAGATTTCCTGAGTTCTAAACAAAGGAACACCCAGTGGGTGATCAGATATAAAACAATGTTCAAACGTTCAGTCGGAATTTTACTGACTTGGACATTGGTCTGAAGGGTACTGCTGGCATTGTACGCCATCTGACTGGCTTCATGCATCACTTTCACCTGCTCCATGACAAGATTCGCCTGGCGAAGAGCTTCCCTAGCGGCACTCGGCAAGTCGTCCGGAGTTTGATATGTAGTAAAGAGGGATGGCTCCAGAGGGGTCGAAGTAGTTGACGGGTCGGATGAGTGGAGTTGCACCGGTGCAGCAGGCGTCTGTGCAGTCGACCCCGACAGACGATCAGTCGTCAACGGGTTAGCAAATGTGACGTTAGTCCGAACTATCGACTCAGGCGCCGGTGTCGACTGAGGGATTTGGACTTCAAGTCTCCTCCTGCTCGAACCTCCACTCTTCTTCTTCCTCTCCTGTAGAGGCACTTCTTCTTCTTCGTCGTCAGGAAGCACAATGATGTCTTGCGGAGCTACATAAGAAGAAAAGTATCAAATTTTCAGTCAATCGACCACCCACTCGGTTAAACAGAACTAGGTTGGATGAACTTACCAGCTCGTGAGGTGGCTTCTTCGTCTCCTGGTGCCTTGTCAACGTCCATGTCAGTGGCAGCAGAGGTGGGGCTAGAAGGACACAAGAATTGGTCAGTCAGATCGAGAAAACCTTCAGTCGACTTACGGAAACACAAACAAGATACCCACCCTGAGGCAATGGGGATGTCCATCTTGATTCGCGGCAATGTCTTCCGGGTCTTGGAGGGGGCAACTTTAGGCTGCTTGGCCACCTTCTCTGTCGGCTCCGGAGTCGATGTCCGAGTGCGCTTCTGAGTATTGGCACTCGGACCCACGCCTTTCCCGCGCCCGCTGACCGGATCATGTTGTTGTTTGGATCAACGATCGAAGCGTGGCAGCGAGTCGACTTCCTCCTCCTCATCCGATTCCTCGCTCTCCTCCTCCTCCTCATCATCTCCCTGAGAATCCCACTCGGCACTATCCTCCGCGTTGTCCTCCCCCTCCTTGGCCTGTTCCAAAGCAAGTTCACCATTGGGCATTGAATGCATCTCAGTGAACACCTGCAGAACAAATTGGTCGAACAAGAGTCAGTCAATATCAAGTGCAGTCGGAGCATGAATGAGAAGCAGTCCGAACGAAAAGCGTACCTTCTCGGGTGGGTTTATGCTGCTAAAGGGAACGACTCGCCTAGATCCTCTGGGATTGTCCTGATTGCCTGTGATGCTCCTCAGCCACAAGGCTACTGTTTCAGACGGCACTTCTTTTGGATGGACCCAAGTGGTGTCATCCGGCCCGGAATACAGCCACATCGGGTGATCGCGGGCCTGGAGAAGCTGGATGCGTCGACTGAGGAACACCTCCAACAGATCCAGACCTGTAACGCCATCATTGATAAGCTGAACAGCCCTATCCACCAATATCCTCGTCTCCATGGTCTAGCCAGCAGTCACTTTCAGTGGAGCAGGAGTCTGGACTCGGTCAAACAAGAAGTGGGGGAGGCCGGTCGACTGACCTGGAGTCACGGCATCTTGGCAATAGAACCAAGTCGACTGCCAGCCTCTAACAGAGTCAGGAAGGGTCATGGCAGGAAAAGCACTCCCTTTTCTCTTTTGGATACCTAAACCCCCACACATCTGGATGACATGGGTTTTTGAGTCACTCGACTTCGCCTTTTTTATCGATTGGGAACGAATGGTGAAGATGTGTTTGAAAAGACCCCAGTGCGGTCGACACCCCAAGAAGTTCTCGCACATCGACACGAAAGCGGCTAAATGCGTGATTGTGTTAGGGGAGAAATGGTGGAGTTGAGCGCCGAAAAAGTTCAGAAACCCCTGAAAGAAAGGATGCAGAGGAAGCGAAAAGCCACGGTCGACGTGGGTGGCGAGCAGAACGCACTCACCTGGTCGAGGTTAAGGACTCATCTCCCCCTCCGGCAGCCTCGCCGCTCCCTTGGCGATTAACCCCGACTCCGTCAACTCGTCCAGGTCCGCCTTCCGGATCGAAGACCGGATCCAATCGCCCTGGATCCAGCCCGGCGACAGCCCCACGCGCGACGATGACCCACGTTGCTGCTTCTTGCCCTTCGCCACCTCCTTCGTCTTCTTCACGCGCTCTAGCGCTACCGTCTTGTCCTTCACCATGGTGACGGGGCAGCGGCGTCAGAGCGGAAGAGTAAGGTGCGGCGGAGAAGCAGAGAAAGAAGAAGGAAGAGAAGATGCGCACAGTGTGGACGCCTCGGTCCGGTCACCTTATAAGAGACTATTTCCGAGTGACTGAGGCGTGGGGCCGGACGATCCCGTCAAATCCCGCAACAGTCGCGCGCAGCGTACGTGGCGAAAAAGGCGGCGCGGGAATCGAGGAATCATTGTTTATCCGCTCTGCCCACTTCGGCACTCCCCGTCCGGCGCGCTTCCCTAAAATTTCGTATCCCGCGAAATCCGGGATACACTGCAGACAATCGCGCCCAGGATCCCGCGCTCCAACACAACACTCGGCACATGAGATCAACAGTTCACTCGATTGTCCGCTGAATGGATCAAGGCGACTGAGTCGACACCAAATACCGACACAGGCGTTCAGACTTGCAGAAAGCACACTTGAGGTCCCAAAGCTCGGAACAAGTTCAATTTCAGCCTACTTTGCACTCACACCTTAATCCATTCGGGGGCTACTGATGAGGATACAGACCTGGGGTAGGGTCATAGGCCTGACCTACACGTCCTACCCAAGGTCACTACCCCAGAAGATAAGAAGTCTAAGAATCCACTCGACGATGCAATCACTCGACCGTCATTCCTTACCTTCACTCGACCATATGAGAATCAGTCGACTATGTCAAAGACCAGGAGTCGGTAGAACATACAACGGTCGGGCATTCACTCCTTAGTCTTCTTGAGCATTACGAACATTTAAGACTGTCGTTACCTGTAATGCCCCCACTTTATGTACATTAAGCCCTTTGTAATGGAGGTGGGCGGGGGTCCTGGCGCACTCTATATAAGCCACCCCCCTCCTCTGGGACAAGGGTTCGCACCCCCTGTAACACAACACACATAATCCAATCGACCACCTCCGGGCACCGAGACGTAGGGCTGTTACTTCTTCCGAGAAGGGCCTGAACTCGTAAACATCATGTGTACATCTTCGCCATAGCTAAGATCTTGCCTCTCCATACCTACTCCCCTTTCTACTGTCAGACTTAGAACCACGACAAGAGATGGCAAAACATACATCAAGTGGCACATGATATCCCATTGTCACCACAGATAAACACGGCAAGACATACATCAAGTGTTCTCAAATACTTAAAGACTCAATCCGATAAGATAACTTCAAATGGAAAACTCAATCCATTACAAGAGAGTGGAGGGGGAGAAACATAAGATCCAACTATAATAGCAAAGCTCGCGATACATCAAGATCGTGCCATAGAGAGAACACGAGAGAGAGAGATCAAACACATAGCTACTGGTACATACCCTCATCCCTGAGGGTGAACTACTCCCTCCTCGTCATGGAGAGCGCCGAGATGATGAATATGGCCACCGGTGATGGGTTCCCCCTCCGGCAGGGTGCCGGAACGGGCTCCCGAGAGGTTTTTGGTGGCTACAGAGGCTTGCGACGGCGAAACTCCCGATCTATCTTCTCCGTGTATGTTTTTAGGGTACGTGGGACTATATAGGTGAAAGAAGTTGGTCGGGGATTTCTCGAGGGGCCCAAGATACAGGGGGCGCGCCCAGCAGCGGGGCGCGCCCTCCTATCTCCTGGCCTCCTCGAGGCTCTTCTAACGTGAACTCACAGTCTCCTGGGTGATATTCTTCCAAAAAATCACGCTGCCGAAGGTTTCATTCCGTTTGGACTCCGTTTGATATTCCTTTCCTTCGAAATACTGAAACAGGCAATAAAACAGCAATATGGGCTGGGCCTCCGGTTAATAGGTTAGTCCCAAAAGTAATATGAAAGTGTATAATAAAGCCCATAATCATTCAAAACGGATAATAAAATAGCATGAATGCTGCATAAATCATAGATACGTTGGAGACGTATCAGCATCCCCAAGCTTAATTCCTACTCGTCCTCGAGTAGGTAAATGAAAAAGAAAGAATTTATGAAGTGTGAATGCTAGAAGGTGCATAAGTTTGATCAATCATAATTTCAATCACCTTTTCTAGCATGATTATATGTCATAACAGTAGTTCATCTCATAAAACTTCTCACGAATAAGTAACAAGCAATTCTCATGTTAAAGCATAGACCATAAACTTTCTTGAAAACTAGCAATCTTCATTCTTAGTCATCAAACAATTGCAATTCATCTTATTTTCAGGAATAGCAAACTCAACATACTCAACTATCATATAGTCTTTCATAATTGTTGACACTCATGCAATACTAATGGTTATGGAGTTTTAATCGGACACTGAGAAAGATAGGGGCTTATAGTGTTGCCTCCCAACGTATTCACCTTTGGGTGATGTCAACAATAATAGTTCATGCTAACTTACATCCAATTGGATATATATATCAGGATCACCCCAACACAAAGTGCTTGCCAAAGGATAAAATGAAAAAGGGAAAGGTGAAGATCACCTTGACTCTTGCATAAAGTAAAAGACATAAAGTAAAAGATAGGCCCTTCGCAGAGGGAAGCAGAGGTTGTCATGCGCTTTTAGGGTTGGATACACAAAATCTTAATGCGAAAGAATGTCACTTTATATTCCCCCGTGTATATGGACCTTTATTATGCAGTCCGTCACTTTTATTGCTTCCATAACAAGATCGTACAAAGCTTATTTTCTCCACACTAATAAGTCATGCATATTTAGAGAGCAATTTTTATTGCTTGCACCGATGACAACTTACTTGAAGGATCTTACTCAATCCATAGGTAGGTATGGTGGACTCTCATGGCAAAAACTGGGTTTAAGGATATTTGGAAGCACAAGTAGTATCTCTACTTGGTGCAAGGAATTTTGGCTAGCATGAGGGGGAAAGGCAAGCTCAACATGTTTGAATGATCAATGACAATATACTTTAACTGAGATGTGAGAAAACATAACCCATTATGTTGTCTTCCTTGTCCAACATCAACTCTTTAGCATGTCATACTTAATGAGTGCTCACAATTATAAAAGATGTCTAGGAGAGTGTATTTATATGTGGAATCTCTCTTCCTTCAATATTCTTTCATGAATTGTTCAAATGACCAATACAATGCTTGCTAACCTTCAATAAATTTACAACCTCTACTTCTTAGATGTGAAGTCATTACTCCCCATGGGATAAGCAAATAAAACATATGTAATTTCAGATTTATGATAATCAACTCATTCAACCATTTACTCATAGGATATAAGTGAAGCACACGAGTAAATGAAAAACTACTCCAAAAAGATATAAGTGAAGATCAATGAGTAGCTAAATAATTATGTAACTATGTGAAGACTCTCTCTCATTAAAGGATTCAGATCTTGGTATTGTATTCAAACAGCAAGCAAAACAAAATAAAATGACATTGCAAGGATAGCACAACTCATGTGAAGAAGCAAAAACTTAGGCTCAACCGATACTAACCGATAGTTGTTGAAGAAAAAAGGTGGGATGCCTACCGGGGCATCCCCAAGCTTAGATGCTTGAGACTTCTTGAAATATTATCTTGGGGTGCCTTGGGCATCCCCAAGCTTGAACTTCTGTGTCTCCTTAATTCCTCTCATATCATGGTTTCTCTTTTTATCAAAAGCTTCATCCACAACAAACTCAACAAGAACTCGTGAGATAGGTTAGTATAAACCAATGCAAAACCTTATCATTTTCTACTGTAACAAATCACTAAAATTATTATTCAATATTGCATACTAAATGCCTCTACATATTTAATACTCCTATCCTCAAATAGAATCATTAAACAAGCAAACATATGAAAACATAACAGCAATCTGCCAAAATAGTATAGTCTGTAAAGAATGCAAGATTCATCATACTTCCCTAACTCCAAAAATTATGAGAAAAATAATACGCTGTATAAGGTTTATCAGAGCTTAATATGCAAAAAGTTTCAACATTGTACCATTCTCTTACTTTTCTAGGGTATCTTTGCAACAGCGGTAAACTTTCTGTTTTCAAACAGCAACATGTATACTAGCAAAATAAGCATGGTAAAGGCTATCCTTGACATTTTTATTGAAAATATAGATGCAAAACATTATTATAAATAAAAGCAAGCAAAAACTAATAGAATAAAATGACGCTCCAAGCAAAACACATATCATGTGGCGAATAAAAATATAGCTCCAAGTAAAGTTACCGATGAACGAAGACGAAAGAGGGGATGCCTTCCGGGGCATCCCCAAGCTTAGGCTCTTGGTTGTCCTTGGATATTACCTTGGGGTGCCTTGGGCATCCCCAAGCTTAGGCTCTTTCCTCTCCTTATTCCATAGTCCATCGAATCTTTACCCAAAACTTGAAAACTTCAACCACACAAAACTCAACACAAAACTCGTAAGCTCCGTTAGTATAAGAAAATAAATCACCAGTTAGGTACTGTTGTGAACTCATTCTAAATTCATATTGGTATAAAACCTAATGTATTACAACTTCTCTATGGTTCATTCCCTCAGATACTACTCATAGATTCATCAAAATAAGCAAACAACACATAGAAAACAGAATCTGTCAAAAACAGAACAGTCTGTAGTAATCTGTATCAAACGTATACTTCTGGAACTCAAACAATTCTGAAATAAATTTCTGGACCTTAGTAATTTGTCTATTAATCATGTGAAAAAAGAATCAACCTAAAAGCACTCTCCAGTAAAAATGGCAGCTAATCTCGTGAGCGCAAAAGTTTCTGCTTTTTACAGCAAGATCACATAAACTTCACCCAAGTCTTCCCAAAGGTTCTACTTGGCACAAACACTAATTAAAACATGAAACCTCATCTAACCAGAGGCTAGATGAATTATTTATCACTAAACAGGAACAAAAATCAAGGAAAATAAATTGGGTTGGCTCCCAACAAGCGCTATCGTTTAAAGCCCCTAGCTAGGCATGATGAAATGATGCTCACATAAAAGATAAGAATTGAAACATAAAGAGAGCATCATGAAGAATATGAATAGCACATTTAAGTCTAACCCACTTCCTATGCATAGGGATTTTGTGAGCAAATAACTTATGGGAACAATAATCAACTAGCATAGGAAGGCAAAACAAGCATAACTTCAAAACTTTAAGCACATAGAGAGGAAACTTGATATTATTACTATTCCTACAAGCATATGTTCCTCCCTCATAATAATTTTTCAGTAGCATCATGAATGAATTCAACAATATAACCAGCACCTAAAGCATTCTTTTCATGATCTACAAGCATAGAAAATTTACTACTCTCCATATAAGCAAAATTCTTCTCATGAGTAATAGTGGGAGCAAACTCAACAAAATAATTATCATGTGAGGCATAATCCAATTGAAAACTAAAATCATGATGACAAGTTTCATGGTTATCATTATTCCTAATAGCATACAAGTCATCACAATAATCATCATAGATAGCAACTTTGTTCTCAAAATCAATTGGAACCTCTTCCGAAATAGTGGATTCATCACTAAACAAAGTCATGACCTCTCCAAATCCACTTTCATCAATATAATCGTCATAAATAGGAGGCATGCTTTCATCATAATAAATATTCTCATCAAAACTTGGGGGACAAAAAATATCATATTAATCAAACATAGCTTCCCCAAGCTTGTGGCTTTGCATATCATTAGCATCATGGATATTCAAGGAACTCATACTAACAACATTGCAATCATGCTCATCATTCAAATATTTAGTGTCAAACATTCTATAGATTTCTTCTTCCAACACTTGAGCACAATTTTCCTTTTCATCATACTCACGAAAGATATTAAAAAGATGAAGTGTATGAGACAAACTTAACTCCATTTTTTTGTAGTTTTCTTTTATAAACTAAACTAGTGATAAAACAAGAAACAAAAAGATTTGATTGTAGGGTCTAAATATATACCTTCAAGCACTCACCTCCCCGGCAACGGCACCAGAAAAGAGCTTGATGTCTACTACACAACCTTCTTCTTGTAGACGTTGTTGGGCCTGCAAGTGCACAGGTTTGTAGGACAGTAGCAAATTTTCCTCAAGTGGATGACCTAAGGTTTATCAATCCGTGGGAGGCGTAGGATGAAGATGGTCTCTCTCAAACAACCCTGCAACCAAATAACAAAGAGTCTCTTGTGTCCCCAACACACCCAATACAATGGTAAATTGTATAGGTGCACTAGTTCGGCGAAGAGATGGTGATACAAGTGCAATATGGATGGTAGATAAAGGTATTTGTAATCTGAAATTATAAAAACAGCAAGGTAAAAAGTGGTAAAAGTGAGCGTAAACGGTATTGCAATGATAGGAAACAAGGCATAGGGTTCATACTTTCACTAGTGCAAGTTCTCTCAACAATAATAACATAGATAGATCATATAATAATCCCTCAACATGCAACAAAGAGTCACTCCAAAGACACTAATAGCGGAGAACAAACGAAGAGATTATGGTAGAGTACGAAACCACCTCAACGTTATCCTTTTTGATCTATCTATTCAAGAGTTCGTAGTAAAATAACATGAAGCTATTCTTTTCGCTCAATCCATCATAGAGTTCATACTAGAATAACACCTTAAGACACAAATCAACCAAAACCCTAATGTCACCTAGATACTCCATTGTCACCTCAAATATCCGTGGGCATGATTATACGATATGCATCACACAATCTCAGATTCATCTATTCAACCAACACAAAGTACTTCAAAGAGTGCCCCGAAGTTTCTACAGGAGAATCAAGACGAAAACGTGTGCCAACCCCTATGCATAGGTTCATGGGCGGAACCCGCAAGTTGATCACCAAATCATACATCAAGTGGCACATGATATCCCATTGTCACCACAGATAATCACGGCAAGACATACATCAAGTGTTCTCAAATCATTAAAGACTCAATCCGATAAGATAACTTCAAGAGGAAAACTCAATTCATCACAAGAGAGTAGAGGGGGAGAAACATCATAAGATCCAACTATAATAGCAAAGCTCGCGATACATCAAGATCGTGTCATAGAGAGAACACGAGAGAGAGAGAGAGAGAGAGAGAGAGAGAGAGATCAAACACATAGCTACTGGTACATACCCTTAGCCCCGAGGGTGAAATACTCCCTCCTCGTCATGGATAGCGCCGGGATGATGAAGATGGCCACTGGTGAGGGATTCCCCCTCCGGCAGGGTGCCGGAACGGGGTTTTTGGTGGCTACAGAGGCTTGCGGTGGCGTAACTCCCGATCTATCTTGATATTCGATGTTTTTAGGGTATGTAGGCTTATATAGGCGAAAGAAGTCGGTCGGGGGAGCCTCAAGGGGCCCACAAGAGGGTAGGGCGCGCCCAGGGGGTGGGCGCGCCCCCTATCTCGTGGCCTCCTCGAGGATCTTCTAACGTGAACTCCAAGTCTCCCGGATCATATTCTTCCTAAAAATCATGCTCCCGAAGGTTTCATTCCGTTTGGACTCCGTTTGATATTCCTTTTCTTCGAAATACTGAAACAGGCAATAAAACAGCAATATGGATTGGGCCTCCGGTTAATAGGTTAGTCCCAAAAATGATATAAATGTGTAAAGTAAAGCCCATAAACATCCAAAACGGGTAATATAATAGCATGGAACAATCAAAAATTATAGATACGTTGGAGACGTATCAGTGTTACACAATATATCAATCTTTACCTCTCGACCATTTCGAGACTCCTCGTCATGTTCGTGATCTCATCCGGGACTCTGAACAACCTTCGGTTACCAAAACACATAACTCATATAATACATATCGTCATCGAACGTTAAGCGTGCGGACCCTACGGGTTCAAGAAATATGTAGACATGACCGAGACACCTCTACGGTCAATAACCAATAGCGGAACCTGGATGCTCATATTGGTTCCCACATATTCTACGAAGATCTTTATCGGTCGAACCGCTATGTCAACATACGTTATTCCCTTTTTCATCGGTATGTTACTTGCCCGAGATTCGATTGTCGCTATCTTCATACCTAGTTCAATCTCGTTACCGGCAAGTCTCTTTACTCGTTCCGTAATGCATCATCCCGCAACTAAATCATTAGTCACATTATTTGCAAGGCTTCATATGATGTGCACTACCGAGAGGGCCCAGAGACACCTCTCCGATGCTCGGAGTGACAAATCCTAATCATGATCTATGCCAACCCAACAAACACCTTGGAGATACCTGTAGAGCATCTTTATAATCACCCAGATATGTTGTGACGTTTGATAGCAAACAAGGCATTTCTCCAGTGTCTGGGAGTTGCATAATCTCATAGTCAGAGGAATATATATTTGACATGAAGAAAGCAGTAGCAATAAAACTGAACGACCATTATGCTAAGCTAACGGATGGGTCTTGTCCATCACATCATTCTCCTAATGATGTGATCCCGTTCATCAAATGACAAGCATGTCCATGGTTAGGAAACTTAACGATCTTTGATCAACGAGCTAGTCAAGTAGAGGCATAATAGGGACACGGTGTTTTGTCTATGTACTCACACATGTATCAAGTTTCCGGTTAATATAATTCTAGCATGAATGATAAACATTTATCATGAATAAGAAAATATAAAATAACAACTTTATTATTACCTCTAGGGCATAATTCCTTCACTTATCATTTAGGATAAAATAAGGAAATGGTTTGGCGCCAGTCGTTGAAATAAGGAAATGGTCAGTCGATTCTCCCTCCACTTATCTCAACCATTGGATCAAGTTTTAATGGGCACTGCTCATCTTCAACCTCCAAACGATATAATTTTTCTTATTCTTCTCTCACCCCGCCGATCCAGTCTAGGCCTAACCGACTGCCTTCGCCGCCTGTAAATGTTGGCGCTCCCACGACAAACTCGCACCCCGGCCTCGCTCAACCGCCGCCTGCCATCCCTTTAACCCCGACAATTATCAGTTTTTTCCCGATGAATTTGCATCACCCCACACCCCTAAGATAGAAAATGAAGTCGCCTGCATCCTAAGGTAGACACCAGGGTCGCCTGCTACTTTAAGATAGACCTAATGGGCTTCCTTTCCTCCGACGAGGTCCTTCCTTTCCTCGGGCTTTTCCTTTCTTCACGCGGAAATCGACTGACCCAAATTCTAAATTATGGCGATTTTCATATATACGTATTGTGTGTAAATAAAAAGTGTCACATGCGTGAAGTGGACGCGACCGGTCGATTCATCGTACGGTCCCAGCGCCCAACCACCCTCATGCACATGCATGCATAGGCGGAGGATGAAAAAAAATTAAGGTGTGGCGAAGTCTCAAGCAAAGAATTTTTTATGCAAACCAAAAGAGTCAATACACACTAACAATGCACACTACAAACGAATAGACAAATACAATGAAAATTTAGACATGTTTCAATAGAAAAACAACCTAAAACATACCAGTAATGAAGCTTTCAGTGGCGTCTAGAAGACCCAGGAATTAAATGGCAGTGCCCTACCCTCCTTCTGAAAATCTTTCTTAATTTTACCAAGATGAATGCTTTTGAAGATCCCTCGCTTAATGTAACACACCATTAAGTCATTAAGACATCCATCAAACATCTTGCTACGCAATTCAGTCTTAATGATTTTCATTGATGAGAGGGCCCTTCTAACTGTTGGCACCAGTAGTAGCAATTGTGACTAATTGGCCAGTTGGAGCCACTCATATATAAGTAAACATAACATCATCTCTAATGTTGGGGGCAATTTTGTCGCTGCTGCCGCCCGCTAGCCCTCACCCTCAGCCGCCGCTCGCTAGACAGTGCGCCCTGCGCGGCAGCGCCCACCCACCCGCTTGCTCGACGCCGCCGCCGGTCCGCATCCTCCTGGCCAGCCGACGCCGCCGCGATAGGTTTGGGAGTGTCGAGTGGGGCGTGTGCATCCTGTGCCTGCGAGAGGTACAATGCGTCGTTCGTTGTGTTGGGCTCTGGCTCAACCGCTCTTGGCCCAACTGCCTCAATGGCCCATTAATTAGTCCCGAACAGGCCTTTTCTCAGCTTCTTTAGCGATTTTCCTAGAGACTCTAATTAGCATAGCCAGCGAATTAGCTTAGCCAGTGTCCGGCGAGACGAGATGCATACATATAAAACATGTTTTGCACCCAATTAAGGTATGGCAGCCGCCATATCTTGCCCACCGGGGGCCTCCGCCACTGCATGCATGCATGCACGTCCCACTAGCTACGTATTACTGCGCATGCGCGCACCACCGTCCGCCACCCAGCAGTGCAATGCTACAGGAACACCTTATCTTTTTCTTCTTCTTCTTGCCAGCCGGCTATTTATAGCCCGCTCCACGGAGTTCCATTCCATCTCCACCACCACCACACAAGCCAATCAAGCTCTCTGCTCCTTCCCAGCTACATTTCCAGCAAGCAAGCCGAAGCACTAGATCCTCGATGGCTCGCGTGGCACTGCTCGCCGTGTTCACCGTGCTCGCCGCACTGGCAGTGGCGGAGATGGCGTCTGGGGCGGTGACCTGCAGCGACGTGACGTCCGCCATCGCGCCGTGCATGTCCTACGCAACGGGGCAAGCGTCGTCACCCTCGGCGGGGTGCTGCAGCGGGGTGAGGACCCTGAACGGCAAGGCGTCCACCTCGGCCGACCGGCAGGCGGCGTGCCGCTGCCTCAAGAACCTGGCGGGGTCGTTCAATGGCATCAGCATGGGTAACGCCGCCAACATCCCCGGCAAGTGCGGCGTCTCCGTCTCTTTCCCCATCAACAACAGCGTCAACTGCAACAAGTACATCCTCCACTCCTAACTTGAAAGATTATATTCTAAGTACTCGTTAGCCATTTAATCTTAATTTGTAAGTATAAATAGTAAGACTAATCGTTGAGCTTTTGTGTCTGTGTGTTTGCAGCCTTCATTAAGTTATCTACGAGCATCATCATCACACCAGGCTAGCTAGCCCACTCGGTGTCTACTGTTGCTGCTCTCTGCGTGTATTCGTTGTTGTTTTCTGCATGTGTTCCACCTCCATCTGTTGTCCTTGTTACAGATCGAGCAGATTACTGATCGAATCATCAATAAAATAATGTGTTGAGCGGAAGTTTTTAACATTCGCTGTTTATAAACTAGTTTCTTGCCCGCATGTTGCTGCTGGAAATCTTAGCAAGTGTTGTTAACGTCTTTGATACCAACACGGCACATTTGTAATTTTGTAACTAAATGCAAGGGGGGAAAACGTGTCAACTTGATAAATCAAGCGATGATTTTCTAACCGCTGGCAAAGACAACATAACTAACTTACATATGATTCTTATACGAGACCAAATAAAGATGTGATGTTCATCCCCTCCAAAAAAAAATCTATGGTTAGGCTCCCAAGAGTGGATATGGAAAGGAAAATTGATGACATCTCACTTAAAACAAAGGGAAACAATGGAGAAAAGAGACTTGTTCTGGGTTGTGATGTTAACCATCGGGATCTTACTACTTCTCATAAATATGTTTGTTGTGGGGTGAAAATTGTGCAGAGGACAATGTACGTCCTCCGCGTCGGTTTATAAGGCATGCGCATCGTTCTAGGTTGACAATTTAGCTAACTAAATCTGTATTATATTTGATGAAAAATATATTTTTGGAAACTACATCCGCTTAAGAATCCAATGATGTACTTTTGGTGACATATAACTCATATTTAGTTAGTCAAATCGATGACCTAGAACTACATGCACTCCCTATAAAACGAGACGGAGGGAGTATGTGGTCTATCATCCTGCCCTCTGGGGAAAGTATGATATGATACCACACTATTGGTGATACCATGATCCCACTGCATAAAATTAAAATTAGGAAGTTTAAAAAAATCTGAAAAATTGTGAGTGCCCACATATCTACAATCTCTAAAAATTCCAAATCCAAATTCTATCTTAATAGAATGAAACGATAAATCTAGGCGTGAATTGTGTCCAGTGGTGCAACCAACGCAACACCGTGAGTTTTATTCCATTGTCTTGCTGCATTTGTTCTATCTCCCATGTGCAGGTCTACCATAAGTCTTAATAATTTATATGCTTTTGCTATTCAATTTTGTCAACTGTAGTTTTAAAATTATCAACATCAAGTGCACCAAAGGTGCAAAGCAGAAGATGATGCTCTATGAGGTTCTACAAAGAACGACGACCTATGGGGTGCCATCGCAGCACCCCCACCGGGAACGAATGTTGGGCATCTGGCAACAGTGATTCATCCTCAAACTTAGTGGCCAAAAGCCCATCCCAAACATAATTCTTAAAAATTCATAGGCATTGGGAGATTGGCATCTAACAGATCCCAAACTTAATTCCCAAAAAATCTTAGGCATTGGGGGGTTGACATCTAACACATCCCATGAACTTAGTTCCGTAAAACAAAACCTTCACTATTTATCACTTCATTTTGCAAACTTATATCACATTTGAACTAATTTTCCACAACATTCGCGGGGAACCCCATGCTGCGTTGCGCCCTCTCAGCGCTGACTCCCTGGGAACGGCCGACTGGGTCGTTATTCGTCCTCAAGGCCGAGGGCGGCTTTAAGTTGGAGAGGGCAACAGACTAGGTACCGGCCAGTATGTCAAACTTGACTATCTATCGAACCCGGTTGAGTGTACTCGGCACATCTTCTTGAAAACCTGCGCAGGATGGTTAACATTCAATTCAAACCTTCTTATGGGCAGCCAAAAATAATAAAAAATAGTTCACCTAACTTTTCAATTGCATTTGATTTGTGCGCCAAGGACGCAACAGATCATCGTATTTTGCATGTATTTCAGCAAAAAAATAATCTAATAGTTCACCTAACTTCTTGGTTGCATTTGGTTTTTGTGCCAAGGACTTAATGGATCATCTAGTTCGGATGAAAAGTGTGAATGGCTAATTAGTGTAAAAAATGCCAAAGTAACGGGTGAAAATGGAATTCACTCAAATTATGTTATGAATATGCATTTCGAGACAAATTTAAATGTAATATTATTTACTTGTTCTCAATCAAAACATTTGAAACAATATTTTATTCAAAGTTTTAAAAGTGTAACTTAAGACATATCGAATACACCACTTGTTTGATAGGTAGGGAATATTGCTATAATTAAAAGAAAAGATAAATCATAGATCCTACTTTTGCTACAATTAAAAGGAAATATAAATAATAGATCCTATTTTTATATAATTAAGAGAAAATCATGACTTAACTACAAATGTTTTTCAACTTGGAATTTCGCATAGCAATAGAACATCACCATCTTAACATCCCATTTTTTTCAGATTTTTTCGAAACTTTCAAAGGTCGTTTCTACGAAGTTTTCTTTGAATGTTGGTTTTCATGTGATATTCTCCCATGAAAACTAAATTTGATGGAAACCAATGAAAACCACACAAAAATGATGGTTTGAAGTTTTGGGAAAATCTCAAAACAAATATGGAATGTAAGAGGGTGACGTCCTATTGAGATGTGGAATTCCAAGTTCAAACATATTATTGGATGTTACCCATAAAAATAACAAAATCAACATTGAATAGTGTAGCACATAACATAACTATTCACTGTGAAATTTGTTTTTCCATAGCTCGCATCCCGCAATGTTTTGCAACTTGGAATTTTGCATAGCAATAGAATATCACCCTCTTAACTTCCCATATTTTTTTCCATACTTTTTCAAAACTTTTAATGATGGTTTGCATGAAGTTTTCTTTAAATGTTGGTTTTCTTATGATATTCTACGTAGAAGTATATGCTTGATATACACTCCACTTACTAGTTGGAGTTAAGAAATAAAGCACCCATGTTGGTGGCATTGATCACTCTGCACCGCCTGATCAGTACATTTGCCGGTGGAAATTAATATGTACACTTCATTAGTCATAGATCCTAGCTTTGCTTTTCTCAATGCATGGCATGGTAGGTGGATAGATCGATCGTACACATAATTTACTTCATATCATGTTAACTAGATGGATAGGTGCGCTTTGCTGCACCGGGTGAACGGTCACTTGATCATTTTGGTTAATGGTGTTGTGGATAGACCACTGAATTTTGCTAGTTTTTGTATGGACTTCTGCATCTTATCTTCACACAGATAAACGATGTGATGCTTGGCATTGTTCATTTTTACATTCCTATAAGCATGAGATTTTGTACCAATATGATGTATAGTGGATTATGGCAATATATGCATGCTAGGATTTAACTGGCCATGAGTATTAATTATTCACATGCACTTATATATACGCAGCTGAGCCTTCTTTGTGCTGCCACGTACAGCATAAGGGATTAATCACCAAAATATTTGTTAATTAGGTAGACCCATAAACTGGCCGGGAAAATTAGGTCGCTTCGTTTAATCTAAGGTGCATGTGCGGATGCAATGCTCCTCACCACCCACCGTCCAGCCTCGTGTGAGTCACAAGCATGGTGTATGCATGCAAACAGCTATACAGCCAACGTACAGAAACAATTCATCTGACCAGTGGCCCTATTGTGATGGTGACAACCTGAGCGCTCCCAGCTATTTATTCCCAGGGAGCTTGGAGTTTTATTTTAAAGGATGTCCGTCCCATTTTGCGTTTGACAACGACGGTCGGATGGGGAGGTTTGGTTTCTGGGTGTATCTAAACCCTATAGGAAAGAAAATTAGTAATTCATAAAAAGTCAAAAAAATGAAAATATTTTTTTTAATGAACATGACCTTTCATTGTACTCGTGAGAAAAATTCCATAAATAGAAAATCTCTCTTTGACTTCTTTTCGAAAAAAGATAATTTTTTAGCTAAAATAGTACTCCGGTGATACTAGTGCGAATAGTGACCTATAATAGCAAATAAATTTTGTCTTTTTTGCCCTCAAGTCAATGTTGGTTTTTTTCTGAAAATTTATATACTAGTAGGAAAGGAAGTCAAGTTTATTCTAAAAAAAACTTCTAAACTATTTTCACTTTTTTTAATTATTGAAAAAACTCTATATATGGGTGTATATACAACCAGGTTCCAAAGTGTATTTCCCAACGACGGTCCACCTACTTAGGGCATCTCCAATGGCAACCAGTAAATTTCCTCCCGCATCCGTCCGCAGACGGGGGGAGAGGGGACCAGTCCGCGGACACCGATGCAGGAGGATGCCATCCAAAGTTAGCCACATACATTTCAAATTCTTTTTCAACAAACCAGATGAAATTCATGCAAACACAGTTGGATTTCATACAAACATGACAACTTTCATACAAACATGGTGGATTTAATTACTTTTCGAACATATATACAGGAGTACAAACACGGTGGGTCATTGACGCACCCGGGGACGAGGCCGGCGAGGCAGACCACAGGGCCGCCGTGTAGACGCGGCGGAGGCGGGTGGCAATGGAGAGGTCCTGGTCGGAGCTGGGCCGCGACGGCCGGCGCAGGGTGACGGGCGGACAGACGCGCGGACCACGGCCGTGAAGGGCCGCCTGTCACGCGAGGCCGCCGGGTCGGTGTAGGAGCCGGCCAGTCGCGCCGGTGTTGGAGTAGAGGCACACAGTGGTCGACGGCGGCAGGCGACGCAAACTGATCTTAAATTGGAAAAGCAAAAATAAAACGCCGATCAAGATGATCGGCGGGAGAGAGAAAAACCCGGAGTAAGGGCTCTGGAAAAAGACTCTTTAGGGCAACCGGTCAACACGACCGGCGGACGAACCCTTGGTACGGGCAGTGGCCCCGGCGGCGGTCATGAAGATCAACCACCGGCGGCGGCACGGAGGGGAAGGGACGGGCGACGGCTAGTGTTGGATCGGTTAGGCTCATACCATGAGAATGGATAGAGAGGGATTGGTGAAATAGTTGACGTATTGCTTAAGCCTTATGGGCATATATATAGAAGTACAAAACTTGAAGTAGAAGATAAGGCAGGACCAAATCCAGTCTATCTTGTACTTCATAATAATCGTATGCTCAACAGACGTGACGTCCGCCATCGCGTCGTGCATGTCCTACGGGACGGGGCAAGCGACGGCACCGTCGGCGGGGTGCTACGGCGGGGTGAAGATCCTGAGCGGCAAGGCGTCCGACGCGGCCGACCGGCAGGCGGCGTGTCGCTGCCTCGAGAACCTGGTGGGGAACTTCAAGGACATCAGAGAGTAACTCTAGCAGACCCTGTATATGTCGCAAACCCGCAAAATTCTGGTGAGTATATGGACTCGGCCCAATTTTCTGGACAGAACAGAGCCTGTATACTCGCCCGGCCCGTAAATTCTTTTACTCGGCCCACAAACCGCTCTCCCCTCCCCCCGAAGCAGTATATCTACGGGTTCGCGGGGCATATGCGGGTCGAAACCCTATCCCCCCACCGCCGCGTCTCGCCACAATTCCCCACTCCCCCCTCCTCACATTTCTCGCCACCGGTGAGCCCCCTTCCTCCTCCAGCCGCCATGTGGGGCCGCATGTGGAGCTCCGGCCGCAGCTCCGGTGGCAGCTCCGGCGGGGGCGGCGACCCCGAGCGCAAGCGGCATGTCCGCTCGGACGACGCGAGGAAGCGCGCAGCGAGGAAGTGGACGAACAAGGGCCTCGAGCCGCCGCCGAGCCTCCTCCTTCTCGAGACGGAGGAGTACGACCATCGGCATGGGCGTAAGCCACTAGTAGAAAAAGGGCCATTCGACCCGGTTCTAGAGGGCCTTTGGTCCCGGTTCTGAAACCGGGACTAAAGGGTCGTCACTAAAGGCCCCCCTTTAGTCCCGGTTCTTATACGAACCGGGATTAAAGGCCCTCCACGTGGCCGCTGTCTGGAGCTCCACCTTTAGTCCCGGTTGGTAACACAAACCGGGACTAAAGGTTTTTTTTTGAAATTTTTTCTCGATTTTCAAATTTCCGAATTATTTAACCTCTACTCTCTAATCACCCCTCATCACTGCTCAATTTAACCTCTATTCTCTAATGACCCCTCATCATTCCAAATCATCTAACTTCCTGGCCGGTCACCCATTCTCTCACTACTCCAGCCTGAGCATGCTTAACTTCCGGGTTCTATTCCCCCTCGTTTCCAAGTCTGCACTTGTTGTTTTCCTCACAATAGTAAGATGTCAATCCTATTAACTCTCAGGAGTTTAGCTTGAGCATGAAGTCACACGTTTCACTGTTTGAGTTTGAAACAATTATTCTAAAAAACAATAATTATTTAGTAAGACTAATATTTCTTGAATAAGTAGTTTGACCACAGTTTGACGAGAGTTTGACCAGATTTGACCAAAATTCAAAGTACCGAAATATTTATTTAGTAACAATAATATTATTGAATAATTATTTAGTACCACTAATACTCCTTCAATAAGTAGTTTGACCATAGTTTGACCAAAATTTAAAAAAACTGAAATTTGAGCATATTTTTTTTTCCTTTTAGAATTTGAGGATTCTAAAAAATTGCAAACAAGCCTATGGCTGTCAAAATCGGATGCGAATTTTCGTGCTGATATTTTTGATATATTATGCGGGTTTTTTTCAACATCGTATGCAAAAGATAGGGCCGTTTTACTTTTTCATAACATTTTTTTTGCAAAACATGTCCAAATTTAAGTTTTAAATTTTCCTAACTAATAGATGTAGTAACATAACTACATCTCGAAGGATTTTAATTTTTGAAGTTTTTATCATTTTCTTTTGCTTTTTACAAAACTGAAAAGGTGAACCACGGAGTGGGGGAGGGGGGGTAGAGTTTGAAAATGGGACCTTTAGTACTGGTTTGAGGCACGAACCGGTACTAAAGCTCTAATCTTTAGTCCCGGTTTGAGACACGAATCGGGACTAAAGGGCATCGCACCCTTTAGTCCTGATTTGTGTCTCAAGCCGGGACTAAAGGGCTCATTTGAACCGGGACTAATGCCTTTAGCCGCACGAACCGGGACCAATGCTCACATCAGTCCCGGTTTGTGACTGAACCGGGACTAATGGGCTTATCTGGCCCGAACGAAAGCCCTGTTTTCTACTAGTACGCCCTCCTCGGCCGCGGGATCCTCCTCCGCTGCGAGATCTTCCCACACCGCGAGCTCTTCCTCTTTCGGCGCGGGGCTTCTCCCCGTGAAGAGGGAGTGGTCGGAGGAGCCGGAGGAGATCGAGGTCGTGGCCGTCAAGCAGGAGCCGGGGGAGATCGGGTGCCGCGGGGTCCCGCGGTCGTCGGGCCCGAAGATTTCGTGGCCGATGTCAACGCGGTCGCGGCCGCCATTGCCGAACAGAGCTTGCGTGAGGAGGCGGAGCGCCGGCGCCACGACGAGGGGCTCGAAGACCTCATCTTCAAGTAGGCGGTCGCGGCCAACCTTGCAGCGAAGGACAAGGACGACGAGTGGCGGCGCATCCGTGAGGAGCAGAGGGAGAAGTTCATCGGCCTCGCCAGCTCCGACGAGGACTAGAGCTCCTCCGCCGCGTCATCCTCGGCCGCGAGCTCGACCACTTTGGTATACCGGCCTCGCTGGAGCAGATTATTGATCGAATCATCAATAAAATAATGTGTTGAGCTTTATTTTGTATGAAATTCACTGTTATCAATAATAATAATAAACTAGTTTCATGCACGCATGTTGCTGCCGGCAATTTTAGCAAATGTTATTAACGTCTTTGAGACCAGCATATGGCACATTTCTGAAGTGATTTTGTACTGACTAAATGCAACGTAGAAAACTTGATGATGCCGATGTTCTTTACACCGGCAGAGACAACACAATTAGCTTGCATATATCTTTACGAGACTAAATGAAGATTGGGTGTCTACCCCTTCCAAAACAATCTATGACTAAGCTCCCAAGAGTGGATAGGGAAAAAGAAAATTGATGGCATCTCGCTTAAAACAAAAGGAAACTACGGAGAGAAAAAAACGTATGCTCAGTTGCCATGGCAATCACTGTGATCTTACTATTTCTTACTACATACATATGCTTGTTGTGTAATAAAAATGTGCATAGTAGAAAGTATGTGGTCAACAGTTCCGAGCTCTCGCATGAGTATCGAGTGATGCCATAATACCAACACACAAAATTCAAATTCAAAAGATTAAAAAATGAAAAAAAAACTGTGAATGTTCACATGTGTCTACCATCTCTAAAATTTTCAAATCCAAATTCAATCACCACATAGAGAAACAAAAAAAAGACATATCCAAATATGAATACCGTTGAGTGGTGCAAGCAAAGCAAGCCCGTGAGTTTTATTCAGTTGCCTTGGTGCATTTGTTCTATCCAATGTAAGACCATGTGTAGGTCTACCATACGTCTTAATAATCTATATGCTTTTGCTATTGAATTTTGTGAAATGTAGTTTCAAACTCAACAAGATCAAATCCACCCTACCAAAATTGGAAGATGATGATCTATGGGGTTCTATCGTTGTTCCGGTGCCAAAAAATACATTGAGCGTTGCAAACTTCAAGACCTCAACATTGCCCAGTGAGGACGATGAACTCTGTGGTTCAATAGCTACACCTCCACCAAAATACTCTAGGAAGCCTTTGAAGCCAGCAAGTAAAAACAACGATGACCTATGGGTGCCATCGCATCACCCCACCATCAACGAAAGCTCGGCATCTAGCATCATCAGGCCAATTCTAATCCATCCCTAGAAGTTAGTGCCCAAAAATCAATCCCTAAAACTTAACTCCAAAAATTCCTAGGTATTGGGAGGGTGACATCTAACCTATCCTCAAAACTTAGTTCATAAAACTTTCTTTGCCATTTCTTAATTTGTTTTGTAAACTTTAGACCCCATTTGAACTAATTTCTACAACATAGTAGTTCAAATATTGATGTCAATGATGCAAATATTTGAACAATATTTCAAACTCATTGTTTTCAAACTTACAAATTCAAATTTAAACACGTGGGGTCTAAATGAAGCAAATGTTCTAAATAAACATGATGATTCATGATAGATTTATTGTCCAAGACATTGCCCGTGGTGCTTCATAAGGTCTTCCCGTAGTTTCACATGAGTTTGCTTACCTTTGATTTGTTGATGCACTTCAAACCTATGAGTCTAGATGCATTACACAGAGGTGTGAAATGATCTTGATTGGGATCAAAATCCAAGTTGTGTGGTTGCCATCTCTCATTTTCTATGATCATGTTGTGAAAGATCACACAACATGTCATGAGAATAGTGACAAAGCAAGCTTGCAACACACAAAAATCCCTCGCAACATCTTTTCTCACAGATTCTTGAGCGAAGGCAAGGTGAGGTCTCTTCACTACTAGGGATAATCCTAGCAGTAGCGCTGGATTTATAGCTATCAGTAGCACTTGTACAAGCACTACCACTAAGGCGCTACAGCTAACTGGTAGTAGTAGCGCTGGTTTTCCAGCGCTACTGCTATACCTAGTTAGCAGTAGCGCTCGGTCTGGAATAGCGCTACTGATAATAGTAAGTAGCAGTAGCGTTTCTTATGAAAAGCGCTACTACTTAATTTTCCTATATTTTTTAAAATGCAGCTTATTGTCGCTATATTTGTATAGGTTTTATATAAAGTACTTTCATCATATGATTTTATGATCATGATTAGTTATTATATATATCAGTGGGTGAAATGAACGTGGATTAGATTCAAGTGGAGGCAACATGTGGTGCACATATCAAAAGTACTACTGCTTAGTACTTTCGATATGTGCACAACATGTTGCCTCCACTTGAATCTAATCCATGTTCATTTCACCCACTGATGTATATAATAACTCATTATGCTCATATAACAACTTAGCATCATGCATCATCATCATAATATATAACTCATCATTGTTATCATAATAACAAGTCCTACTCATCATCATCATCATCATACAACTTCTACTCGTTATCATAATAACAAGTCATACTCATCATCATCTTAGTCATCTAACCAACCCCATTTAATTGTTCTTAGCACATGATCATGAGTATTAGCTAGGACCTACTACCCTCTCTAAGGTAAAATAGCATAAAACAAGAGTGGCCCTGACGCTCCATTATGGAGAATGGAGATTATCCTGTCTCCAATTCTTGCGCTTCGCACAATGTTGCTTCCAAGTAGCTCCCTATGATTGTCCACACATTTTTTCCATTCTTTGATTGTCATGTCTTCATCGGTTTTAGAAATCCGGTATGAACAACGGTGAAGCCTAGGATGACCTGGCCATAAGCTAATAACATCAAGCCGACCTTTCAAAAACATCAGATTAGACACACAATCCTTCAGGATTTTTTGTTGAAAAAACATAATAATAACATTATGGTTAGCAATGTAGTTTAGCTTTAGAAGAATAGATGCAAAATGCATGGGTGTCGACATAGTAAAAATCTTACCATGCCATCTCCATGGATGTTACCGTAGTTCAACACGTGCACTAGTGGCACGTATTGACCATAATGTGCAGGAGTTTCATAATTGATATTATAATTCTCAACATCAATAATAAATGAGATAAGATGATCTTTCTCCTCATAAGTTAAATCGGCGCCATTAATGTAGTAGGTTTTGTCTACCATCTTCCGTATATTTTTTGAAGAATGAAAATAAGTTGTCATTGAAAATAAGCTGTCAGCTATTCTGAAATAAGTTCTCAACTATTTTGAAATAAAAAATATAAATTACTTAATAAATATGTTTGAGAAACTCACATAGAGGTAGAAGCGGAAGCGTGTCAACAAGGACCCAAATGCCATCGTCATGATCACCAAGAACGAAGGTGACATACATACCCTCCTGAAAATCATATGCCTTGCACAGTGCTTCCCAATTCGAGCAACCAAAATGGGTTACACTCTCCGAATTGTATAGCTTACAGCAAAATCATAACCATGATGGGTCCTGAGATGAACTATCTTTGTCTCCATATTGTTATGATCTTCGAAATCCAGATGCTCCAAGACATAGCGTCTTGCATGGCATGGGATAAGCTAGTCGAATTGTAAAAGACAAAAATTACACATTGAAGAAGCATAAGTCATGCTTAATTACGAAAAAAGACTTGTCATTGTGTACTGTTTCAACATCGAACGTCTCGTCGAGATTAACACTGAAGTGTCGACCGTCTACCAGGTGAGGCCTATCGCACAGACCCTGGTCGTCGCCGCAGTAGTCGCACTCCGGGATCCTATCATCGTCGTCAGACATTTCCTATGTCCATAATTCAAAGATTAAACTTGTAAAATTCAATATATGTACACCAAAAATTAAATTAGATCATTATTATTCATCACGGTTTGGTTGTTGGTCTGTCGAGTCTTTTCTTGAATTTCGACCGTCGGTGATGGTCGTTACTCCTCCTTCCCCAAGTGCATAACAAAGGTCTAGCACAAGGAGAAGAAGGATAAACGACCCCCACGACAACAGTCGGGATTCTTCGTCCGCTCTCATATATGGTGGACACTCCCTCACTGATTTTTCGACCGTCGGTGATGGTCGTTACTCCTCCTTCCCCTAGTGCATAACAAAGGTCTAGCACAAGCTGAAGAAGGAGAAATGACCCCCACGACAACAGTTGGGATTCTTCCTCACTCATTTTCTGACCGTCATGTATGGAGCCTTGACAGACCTAAAGTCAATCCGAAATGTTGTTTAATTATCTTTCTAGAAAATCCGGGCGCCTTGATATTTCCTACATATTCTAGCATAAGTCATTCCAAAATTCAAGGAATAATCCGGCATGACCTTTGCTAGAAAGGACATATCGAGCGCCTGAAATTTGCCGGAATGGAAATTAATCGACACTTCGGCAAAACATAGGCCACTTGGAGGTGTTTGGCTGGTCATCACATTGTCATAGCTATCCATCCATCCATCTATCTATATGGGGATTTGGCTGGTCTCACCTCGAGGTCGGAGGGGGTCGGTTACGGGGACGACGGCGGCCGGGATGATGCAGGGGCTCCTTGATTTCTACAAAAACAAAATATACACAAAAACATTATTAAAACCATATGTCTAAAACAAAAACAAAATTTGTAAAACCAAGTTCTAACCCTAAAAATTTGTAAAACATAGTTCTAATCATCGACATGGGCATTTTCATATTTAATTTGATACCTATAATACTTAAAGATAATGGGTTCAAAAGACCAAGATCAAACGAATAAAAATTCAATTGTACTCAAAAGACCTACATTTACTGAATTGTTTCTAATTTTCTGTTCTATTCTACATTTACTAATTTTCTATTGTATTCAAAAGAAGAAAATTTACTAAAAATTTCCTATTCTATTCAAATGAAGTACATTTACTGATTTTCGTCTATTTTATTCAAAAAACCTACATTTAGGGCACAGGGCGGTCGGAGGAGGTGGGAGGAGGGCATCCGGCGGCGGCGGCGGGAGGAGAGAGGAGGGCCACCAGAGGGAGGAGAGAGGACGACGGCGAGAGGAGGAGGGAGGCAGATACCTAGCCTCCGCCGGAGGGAGGAGAGAGGAGTGACGGCGGGCAATGGCGGGGATGGCACGTGGTGGCAGAGAGAGCGAGTGAGAGAGTGTGAGCGGAGAGTGAGGACGCAGGATGGATAAGGTGCCCATAGTAGTAGCATTGGTTGGTAGACAAGCGCTACTACAGCTAGCGTCGGTGGGCTCATTGGGTCCCACTTATGAGTAGCGCTCTTTTCATTTCCAACGCTGCTACTAAGGCATCACTTGTAGCGCTGCCCCGGAGCAGCGTTGCTCTAGCAGCAGTGCTTGTTATTTTCCAGTGCTACTACTGATGTCCTACCTATAAGCATTTCCCTAGTAGTGCTTGTTGCCTTCCGTATTTCAATTTTTCTTGACAAATGTGGACCATGAAGGGTAGGTACCATCTGCTAGGTCATATCACTTATCACACTAGTGACCGGTAACTTCCACGTTGCAAGATGAAGTTTCCCCTGCAACAAGCCTTACAAAAAGACTTGTTCTTTGCAGGACATTGTTTTTATTGTGAGATCTAGGCATACCAAAGTATCAATGCCAAATCCATTGATCATCGGAGGCAACAACTTTGAGTATGATGGTTAGATCATGCAAAATCCTAGTAAACTGCCCACTCCATCTCGAAGGACAATTGTTCGATGTCTAGTGCAAGCAATCGATGTTTCCAAGCGTCCTAGGGAACCCTCTCATTGCACCAATATTCAGTAGCCTTGTTGTGCCATTTTCATTGGATGCTATTAGGTACTATTCTCCGAACATCTCAACCACATGCTTTGCAAACCTCTTTATACAAGTAATGATAAGATCTTTGCAAATTTGGACATATTCATATGCCAAGTCACTTGGGACTGCATATGCCAACACATGCATTGTTGCACAACACTTCTAAATTGCAGTTGTACTAAGTTTTTGTTGGAAATATGCCCTAGAGGCAATAATAAATTAGTTATTATTATATTTCCTTGTTCATGATAATCATTTATTATCCATGCTATAATTGTATTGATAGGAAACTCAGATACATGTGTGGGTACATAGACAACACCATGTCCCTAGTAAGCCTCTAGTTGACTAGCTCGTTGATCAACAGATGGTTATGGTTTCCTGACCATGGACATTGGATGTCGTTGATAACGGGATCACATCATTAGAAGAATGATGTGATGGACAAGACCCAATCCTAAGCCTAGCACAGAGATCGTAGTTCGTATGCTAAAGCTTTTCTAATGTCAAGTATCATTTCCTTAGACCATGAGATTGTGCAACTCCCGGATACCGTAGGAATGCTTTGGGTGTACCAAATGTCACAACGTAACTGGGTGGCTATAAAGGTGCACTACAGGTATCTCCGAAAGTGTCTGTTGGGTTGGCACGAATCGAGACTGGGATTTTTCACTCCGTGTGACAGAGAGGTATCTCTGGGCCCACTCGGTAGGACATCATCATAATGTGCACAATGTGACCAAGGGGTTGATCACGGGATGATGTGTTGCGGAACGAGTAAAGAGACTTGCCGGTAACGAGATTCAACAAGGTATCGGTATACCGACGATCGAATCTCGGGCAAGTACAATACCGCTAGACAAAGGGAATTGTATACGAGATCGATTGAGTCCTTGACATCGTGGTTCATCTGATGAGATCATTGTGGAACATGTGGGAGCCAACATGGGTATCCAGATCCCGCTGTTGGTTATTGGCCGGAGAACGTCTAGGTCATGTCTGCATGGTTCTCGAACCCGTAGGGTCTACACACTTAAGGTTCGATGACGCTAGGGTTATAAAGGAAGTTTGTATGTGGTTAACGAATGTTGTTCGGAGTCCCGGATGAGATCCCGGACATCACGAGGAGTTCCGGAATGGTCCGGAGGTAAATATTTATATATGGGAAGTCCTATTTTGGCCACCGGAAAATGTTCGGGATTTTTCGGTATTGTACCGGGAAGGTTCTAGAAGGTTCCGGAGTGGGGCCCACCTGCATGGGGGGACCCACATGAACGTGGGTAGTGGGGGCAAGGCCCCACATCCCTGGTCAAGGCGCACCAAGATCCCCCTTAGAAGGAATAAGATCATATCCCGAAGGGATAAGATCAAGATCCCTAAAAAGGGGGGATAACAATCGGTGGGGAAGGAAATGATGGGATTTCTTTCCTCCCACCTTTGCCAACGCCCCAATGGACTTGGAGGGCAAGAAACCAGCCCCCTCCACCCCTATATATAGTGGGGAGGCGCATGGGAGCTTCACCCAAGTTCTGACGCAGCCCTCCCCCTCTCCCAAGTCCTCCTCCTCTCCCGCGGTGCTTGGCGAAGCCCTGCAGGATTGCCACGCTCCTCCATCACCACCACGCCGTTGTGCTGCTGCTGGATGGAGTCTTCCTCAACCTCTCCCTCTCTCCTTGCTGGATCAAGGCATGGGAGAAGTCACCGGGCTGTACGTGTGTTGAACGCGGAGGTGCCGTCCGTTCGACACTAGGATCTTCGGTGATTTGGATCACGACGAGTACGACTCCATCAACCCCGTTCACTTGAACGCTTCCGCTTAGCGATCTACAAGGGTATGTAGATGCACTCTCCTTCCCCTCGTTGCTGGTTTCTCCATAGATAGATCTTGGTGACTCGTAGGAAAATTTTGAATTTCTGCTACGTTCCCCAACAGTTTTCTCACTGCATCCACCCTTTGCAAGAGGCAATAATCATGTACTTCGACCGTAGTCCTAGAAAGAGCATCGTCGGCATTCATAGACATCGTGTGAACAAGTTTTCCTGATACACTAAACTTTCCATGAAATAGTATCTCATGATTTTGGCATATGCATATTCCCTATTATGACGAATGTACCTATGACCGATCTAAGAACTGCTTCCTTCTTCCTCCACGATCATCATCAAGACCATATCAAATTAATCATCATCTTTCCTCCTCCGATGATGATGATTCGTCAAAGAACTCTTGCGCAAGCCAGTGGCGGAGCTTCATGGGGGCTAACCTAGGCCATGGCCCCCTAGCTCACAAGAAAACAAGCCTATATCCCTTTGTATTAGGCATATTTTTCACCAAAAGTAGGTTCAAGACAATTATGTTTGCCCCCCCCCCCCATGTTTTTGGCTCAAGATCCACCACTGGCTCAAGCCAACTCACCTTGTGGACCACTTGTCGAATAGGTTGAGGGCATGACAGAGGAGGTCATGTGGTGGCTGGTTCAGTGAGTCATCTCAACTTGTGTTCACCCGGAGGAAGTTGTCACCCTATCATGTGCTCCCTGATCGACACGACATGGGAACTTGTTATTTCTTGGGTCAAAAGGCGGTGGTGGAGAGAGCGGCACAACAACGGAGGACATCAGGGTAAATTGAGGTCATTGGCGACGTCTATTTATAGGTGGGGCACGAACATTATGCAACATGTAGCTCAAGCGGTGACCATCGTCGGTCTGGTTCTCGGATCCATACTATGACAAGGCAGTGGTTGCGGGCCAGGTTGGGAGGCGATTCCATTTGTGGCGAGCAACAAGGGAAGGCAGGGCAAGGTCAGTGGGGCGGATTGGGGTGCGTTAGCCAGTGGCGTGGCTAGAGACAAGCCCGGTGCGGTGAATCGCAGTGGTAGTGTGTGTGGCAATTCGAAATGTAAGTTGCCTCCCGCATGAATTTGGTCCATTAGAAGATTGATTGGATAGCTCACTTAGCCCCGATAATATTGGGAGGGGGCTTGATTTGATCGACAACTATTTGGGAGTTATAGACTTTTGGGGTTGTGTCAGATATGTCTAATTCCCCAAAAATGGTAGTTTTCTTGGAGTTATTTTCTTGGGGGTGGATTAGAGTTGTCCTCAGGCCGAGTTTGGGGAACCAAAACTTGGTGCTAAAAAAATAGAAAGGACTATATCAACTGGTGGGCTATAGAGCCCCATAACACGAGTTGTGATAGAAGGATGGATGGTTATTTTTTAGACAAGTCCTTATTTTGTAAACATGCCAATCATTTACACGGACAAGGATTTACATCATTTCACAATTCTGTGTTACGGTAGCTCATAACATTGAAGTATTTCACAAGGATGGTGACTTCGGTATTGTTTTGTTGATTTTGAATTTGTTGTGTGCTTTGGGATAATTTTCTTATGTACAACTTGTTTTTGTACAAAACAGATAATGCAAGTTTTTATAAAAAAAATAAGAACAAGAAACAATAGTTGACTATCAATTTCATTAGGAAGGGGGAGAGTGAACTACAAGCAAATGGTGAAGAAACAAGAACAAGATTTTGTTACACCAAAGGGAAAGATCGGCCAAAACCTCCTCCACCTAAACCACAACTAAGCATATTCCTCATCAACTTCTATCTCTCTCCGCTTTGCTCGAATCCAAAGCTTGTACTCATTCACCGCCATCTGGGCGACCCACTATGCAGTCGGCGCTATATCATCAAAAACTCGGGTGTTATGTTCCAAGCATAGCTTATGAAGACCCACTATCATGATGTAGCCATCTCCTTGGCACTAATCTAGGACATCTTCCTATCCATAGAGCACCACCAATCTCTGACCCTGACATCTGCATTCGGGTCAGATGACGGAGCTTGAAACTACGACGAAAGAGCAACCAAAAATGCCTCGTGAAGGGACACTGGATCAATATGTATGAGCAATCAATTCAGGTATCTGGTCATAGAACGTGCATGAGGAAGCGTGTTGCATGCCACGCCTTGAAAGACGGTCATCCATCCAACAACGTTTCACATAACCAGTCATGTGAAGAATTGCTCTTTGGGAGGCACATCACTCTTCCAGAGGTTTTTTTTATAGATGTTAGACATGAACTTGAGACCTATGAGCTTTCTGAATTTCTATGGTGACTATTGCCTCCCTCGTGGATAATAATTTACTATGGGCGATGTCATGTTCGATTTTATGATGAAGTAGGATGAGCGTGCCAAAACCCGTGCCATCTGATTCATGGGGCCAATGCGAGATAAAAATGTATATTACCTAGTTTATATTGAGGTTTTTTACTTTGTAATATTTTAGGTTTTTCTCTATATTTATGATGTTTTGACATATCTTTCCATATAACATGCCGGAACTATTTCATAACTAGTAGCACTAACAATGTACCAAATTCATTTCTATTGAGACGTAATTATAATATTTGTCATTACAAATATGTTTCTAGTGTAAATTGGAACAGTATTTGTTGCAGTTGGTTTTATTATTCAGTTTGGGGTTTTGAGAAAAATCTTTCATGACAATATATTTCACCATAAATATGATAAAATCAATATTTTCACATTATTTCATAAATTTATTGATGCACTCTATGTATGTATGCATTCTTTTCCATAATATCCTTATGTATACATAACTTTGAAGAGTGTTTTAGATATCTAGCAAATAACTTCCATAAATACTTGAGTACATGATTTTATGTTGGGTGTAACTAATAGATAATTCTAGACAACATAAAGTGTCAACTCGTCTCTTCCGCTCTCGATTGTTGGGGGTGCTCTTTTTCTCCAAATTTTAATGTTGTTATTGAGGGGTAAATTGGTGGCCATCGGTTCATGCTTAATTTTCATTTTGTACCGAAACCATGGAGTCCATGCATGAGTACTTAGAATTTACTAGCTAAATACCCATGCTTAGCTATGGATCAACAAATTGTATTGCTTTGCATGTCAAACAATTGTTGTCGTTGCGCTCCATGGCACACTGGGTATGTCCCATCTCTCTCCAAATTCTATCCTGGTGGAATTGAGGATTGTTTGGGGGAACCATCACCCACTACTGGAATTAGCTTATTTGCCGTCTGCCAACTCTTTGTCGTCTGTTGGCTGACGGCAAAGAAGGTCTTTACCGTCAGCCACAAGAAAACGGACGGCAAAAAATTGGCTGATGGCAAACAAGGTCTTTGCCATCAGCCAATTCTTTGCCGTCTGTTAGCAGACGGCAAAGAATTGGGTGGGTCCAGTTATTGTTTAACCAACTACAGCCCACCGGCCCCACCTCTTTGTCGACCGTTGGCGGACGACAAAGAGGCGGGTACGTTAACGGCCGTCCCTCCCACGTCCTCTCTCTCTTCTCTCACTCTCTCATTCCCTCCCCACCACACCCACGCCGCCGCCGCCGACCCCGTCTGCCGTAGCCGGCCGCCCCGCACCCCTCCCCTACGGAGCCCCGACCT